>NW_027397077.1:28815434-28937202 GCF_003265705.2 Callorhinus ursinus | reverse complement strand
TGGTGATTAACATAACAATAAAAAAAATTAAAAAAAAAAAAGAAAGGGAGGCTCATTAATAGTGACCAATTTGCTTTTATTTGCCCAGTGGCCATTTGAAAGTCTTGTTGCAGCATAACTACCCAAGTAATTGTTTTATTGCTCCCTAGCATTTCTCCATTTTGTCTTAGTTTTCTTTGATCCCATCTCTTTATGAATCTCATTTACTATCCAGACATTACTCGTGCCTCCTCTTCAGGGCATATGTATCATAAGACTACTAGCCTTGGTTGATACCTGTTCTGGTGAAATCATCCCGCTGTAGTCAACATCATTTCATCTTCTAGTACATATTTGCCACAAAGGGAGTAAAATGTATAAAGGCTCTGAAGTAGTAGGATCCCTGATAAGTCTGAGAAAAAGCAAAAGGAGGAGGTACAGACAGAAGAAAGTGGTATGGGAGGGGAGAGTGATGGACACTGAGATCCGAGAAGAGGAAGGAGTCTGGTCCTGGGTCCTTTAAGATATGGCAGAACTTTAATTCTGCTTCAGATGTGATGGAATTTATTAGAAGATTTGAGCAGAGAATGATACACACTATCACATAAACAGGGTCATCTGGCTGGTGTGTATAGATTAGACCTTCTGGGGGTAAGGGTGTAAGTGATATCACTAGGAAAGACTCAATATTCTGATACAGACTCATCATCGTTTCTTTATTGACGCCGGGCGCTCTGATGACACAAGACACTCTGGTTTTACTCTATAGAGTATTTGAACCTGGAAGCCTTGCCTAGCCATAAAAAGTTGGGCAGAAGGAGAACAAAAGCAGCAAGAGTAACCAGGAAAGCCTCTGAAACCCCAGAGTTACAGAAAATAATCTTAGTTGACTCGTGACTCTGTTCCAGGTCCCATCCCTTATGAGACTGAACTGCCATTGTTCAGAATGGAGTGGTATGACTGGAAACACTGAAACAAAAAATAGATCTATAGCCTTTGCTAATTTTTGTGGTATAAGTACTTCCACCTTGGCCAATTTAAGTTACTAACAGGATGTCACTGAACACAGACTTGGGAAAAGATGTGCATAATCTCCCCCTTGCTAGAGTCTCTTGTGACCTGGCTCTAGCACACCACTGGTGCATGACATTAGCATGAATACATCCAGCAAATTTCCTGTTTTATTAGTTTCTTTGAGTGGATGTCTATCTTAACCTTGGATGTTGGAGCATTAGTCACATTTCACCTCTTTTGGCCCTTGAATTTCCCTTAAAGAGTTCCCTTATCTTACTGGTCTTTCCTTGACTTCCAGTTATCAAAAACATAAGACACTTACAGAAGATGTTTTTAAGTCCCAGGATATCATACTTAAACATGTAGATTCATCCATGTTTTAGTGTTAGTCTTTTTTTAAAAAAATCAGATTTTTTTATTCCTCACACCAGTTCTGTTAGGCTTATATAATCTTAAACTGATGCCATTGTTAACAAAATGGAAAAACAAAATTCTATTTACTACGCTGGCAATTTGGTATACGTCAAATTACTTTTAATTAAAGCATTTTAAAAAACCCCACATTTTCTACAAGTCAGAAAAGTTTCCTGGAACTGTTGACTTTACAACCACAAAAAAGTATTACATGTTTTAAGTGTTATTCTCTACCCAATTATTTCCCAAAAGTAGGTGAAAGAGAGCAGATCTGTGGGTGAGCTTTAAAATGAACTTATCCTACCAGCCCACTGAAATTCTCATCTGTGAACAGGGAATCATATCCAGCGAATGAGAAATGAAAGAGAGAACCATCCATTATTCTTGGCAAACTAAATTAATAGTCTCTACTGTCTACTCAAGAATAAGTGGTTTCACCTGGTTTCAGAAGTGACAGGAAGGCTGAAAAAGAAGCTCTCCTGGGCCAATACCTTTGCATCACTAATATGATCAAGTCATTAAGCCATTGAAAGAATTGTGGAAGCCTCAGAGTTGTTTTCAGAAAAGTAACATTTTAGAAAGTCAGGGATATCACAGCTTCTAGTAGCCAGGGTGGGTAAGAGAAAGTAAAGTAATTAAATTTGCAACCCTCAAACTGCCAGCTCCTTAGATGTTGAGTGATTATTAAGAGTAAGTTCTTAATTTGCAAAAGAATCTCTGCTAATACACCTGCTAATTAAATTACTAATCATGTAATAATTCCTGATGTTATATTACCTAGAAAATAGAATGACAAGGTCATAATCATCCAAAGCATTACTTTAAAAGACTTGGGGAGAAAAGCTAAGTAAGCTATGGCTGGTTGAAAAGGCAAGATGATGTGAGGACATTCAAGTGGGCATAGTTCATTAAACCACCTTCCTGGCTATTCAGAAAATTGCGTTCAATAGTATCTAGCTCATTTAATACCTGGAGCACCATTCAGATGGTTAAACAAATGAGATTCATACAAGCCTCGTCAGCCTGTAATTCACATCTCATTTGCTCTTTCCTTTGTGCTAACATCTGCTACATCACTCTTGCTATCTAGAGAACTCCTATAAACGCCCATGCTAAAAATGTGTGAGGCAGTGTTCTGATTCATGGACATGATATATGTTCTGCCATCTCTTGGAAATGGAATATAGGCACCTTTAAAATGTTATGTGGACCTTATGCTTTAGGAAACACCTATGCTTAAAAAAAAAAATTAAACCTGAAGAGGACCAAATACAGCTTTCCTGAGCCCAAAGTCATATTCTTGAAATCTCATGTTACAGAAGTCTAAGTCTTCAAAATAGTCTTTCACACGTGCCGAACACTTTCGTAGTGAGGAAGCATCTGGTATTTCTGATAACCCTGTGTGCTGACATTATAAACCTGTCTCAAGCCTCTAAATGAACCATGCAAAAGTACAAAGACTTGCCTTTGGGTCCCAGGGAGGTGCTGACACTCAAATACAGCTCATTTTTGGCCTTTGCATTCCATCTGAAATGTTTGTGGATATCTCTTATAATCTGCCATGTTTTATGAACTAGCAAAGCAGATAGAGACGACAGATCTTGTTTAAATTTTAATTAAATGCTCTCTTTTCTACAAGAAAAAATTTTTTAAGTCTAAGTGTCTCTTGAATTACATGGAAGAGAAAGAGGTGAAACCTCCCTTTCAAAAGTAGTTTTTTATAGTTGTAGAAATTCTCCCAAAGCTCTGAAGACATTCAGATTTGGATATTTCTGGATTCTCAGAATTGATTAGAATTTTTATCTACAAGATAGTTTTATAGAAAATTAACTTTTTCCGGACTCAGATTAAAATAATTTTCTAAAACCTGACCTCAAGTTTTATCTCAAATACCAATTAAAAGTATCAGATAAACTGCAGGTCACGATCATCTGGTGGAGATTGTCCATTTTTGGCCAAAATTTTAGTTGAGGGCCTTTTCTAAAGAATGAGGATACAAAGATGACAAATAAGATATTGTCATTAACTTTAAGGAGCTTACAGATTATTTGAGGAGGCAGATACAAAAAACACATTTTATTATAATACAGTAAGGCCTCTGATGTGTCAGTGGGAGTAAGGCCTACTCCATTTTTTCCTCCACTGTGTTCTCAATGCTTATTAGGATGCCCTTGCCTAGAAATCCCTCTGCTAGCATTTGTTGAAGGAAGGAAGGATGGAACTGTGTGATCACGGAATACAAAGAATACACATTTTATCTGAGCTGAATTCAAACACTGCTTCATAGAATGGATTAAACCTAGTCTTCTACTATGAATAAAAATTAATTGAGCAAAATAAAATAAAAAGGGGACAGGCTCTCTAGACAAAGGAAATGGCCTAAACATGGAGTCATGAAATAGCATGTTGTGTCAGGGAAATAGAAGCAGGTTGGTATTATGATGGAGGGAAGTGCATGAGGAGAACAGCTGGGAGGGAAAAGCTGGTGAGAGTGGAGGGTCAGAGAAGCCCATGGATGCCTTGCTTTATAGCAGGGCCTTGGAGATGTTTTAGAGCAGAGAGTAACTTGGGCACAGAGTCTTCATGATAGCTCATTCTGGCTCTGCCGGGAATAGATGAGAAGGAGAGAGACAGAAAGGGAGAGATCTGGAGACCAGTTAATCTCATCAGAGTAGGTGAGGGATATGAAGATGGCAAGAACAAGGGCAGTGATTCTAGGTAGAGAGGATGGCAAAAGAACTGGACAAATAGGTGGTATAATCAGCAGCAGATGATAGACGGGAAATGGGAAATGAATGACAAGCAGCAGACACAGACTTTTTTTAAGGTGGTCACCACCAACTGAGAGAATACAGGAAGAGTAGATACATGGGGAAAGGTGATGCATCAAGCACTGTTCGCTTTAAATTTATGGACCATCCATGTGGTTATAGCCCAGAGACAATTGGATATGTGGCATGATTCTCTTGGGAGAGGTCAGAGTTGGAGATACTCCTTTGGGGTTTACCAGCATCTCAGTAGTAATTTAAACCATGTGAGTGGATAATGTCCCTCAAGGACATTATGTGGAGTGAAAAGAGATAAGTCCTGAGATCACCACTGTTTAAAGGCTGAGCATAAGAAGAAGAATTACATGGGAAGGACAGAAAGATAGGAGGAAAGCCAAGGGGGCAAGAATTGTTTCTCTAAATGTTAATCTAGTGCATCAGAATCAGCCAGGAAGCTTGTTAAAGGTCCTCATCAAGGGTAGGGTCCAGGAATCTACATTTTAACCAGCTCCCCAAATTATGCTAATCTATACTAGATTTTAGGATTCATAGGGTAGAGATTTCCCATAAGAAAAGAATAATCTTATGCCAGTTGTGATAGAGCTATTAAAAGGAATGTAAATTAGTTCAGCCCTTTTGGAAGACACTTTGGCAGTATCTGTTAAAACTTTTGTTCTTTAGCCCCACCAATGACATTTCAAGGAATTCATCTCTGAAAAATACCCATCAAGGGAACACAGACAGAATCTGCAAGCATCTTCACAGCCGGGTGCTTTTTTTTTTTTTTTTTATAGCCAAAAGTGGGAAATAATCTAAATGTCTATAAATACAGCATCTCTTAACCTATTTATTGGACTTCATTTGCACAATATCAGTGGCGTAATGGCGGGAAATTCAGATAGAAGTAACATAAGAAGGGAGGAGAGGCAGCGGGGAAGTAGAGACATTGAGTGTTTTAAGAGGTTTAAGAAGGAAGGTACAAGAAAGACCAGTAGTTAAATGAAGACACAAGGTACCACTTGAGATGGAAGGGGCTTGAGATTTGCAGAGATTGAGTGGAAAAGGGGAGAAGAAAGAAGTAAAAGCTGAAACATTCTCCCCCCTCTCCTCACCTGTATCCCAAGATGACACTGAGAATGGATTTAGTATATTCCAAGTGGCCATTATGCTTGATCATGGTATATGCTGTCTACTTTTTACAGAACTTATTCTTACATTGGATAACACAGAGCTCCTATGTTACATGGGTTTTTGTACTAATAGCCCAAGAAGGAAAAATAAGACAAGGTTATCTGTGCTCTTTCTTCAAGGTTTCAAGGCTCAAACTTGTTTTTTAACATGTTCAAGACTGTATCTACATGGTTAGTCATGTAGCATATGTAAATTGATGATGAAATAATAGACTAAAAAAAATCCCCTTTTATCAAAGAATCAACTGCCCAGCCTTCTGGTATGGCTGCTGCCAAAATCAGCAATTCCTTCCAGACGATCAGACACCATGCTTCACTTCAAAACGTTCCTGGAAAGTGTTGTCTTGTTTATGATTCATGATTATAGACTAGATCTATTTTTCATAAAAATAAATATGTAGCTATGAATTGCTTTTTTGATCAGAAAATGATGTCCAAAAAAGTAAATATAAGAACTGTGTTTCTCTATAGCCATGCAAATTAATAAAATTGTGTAGCCGTATATAACCAAGGCCACATAATGATTTTCATGTGCTCCAGGTATATTTGCCTTCTGTGGGCCCCTTCCTCCAAAAAAACTTAAAAATATATTAAAATATGTGCTTTGACCCAAAAGTTCCTTTTAAAAAATTTTTTTAAAGAAATTAACAGGGGCGCCTGGGTGGCTCAGTCATTAAGTGTCTGCCTTCAGCTCAGGTCATGATCCCAGGGTCCTGGGATCGAGCCCCATATGAGGCTCCCTGCTCAGAGGGAAGCCTGCTTCTCCCTCTCCCACTCCCCCTGCTTGTGTTCCCTCTCTCGCTGTGTCTCTCTCTGTCAAATAAATAAGTAAAATCTTTAAAAAAAAATTAAAAAATAAGAAAATAAAAGAAATTAACATGTTTTTGTGGGCCCTTGAGTATTTGGTCCTTAGCACTGTGTCTACTGTAACTGGCAGGGAAGTTGGTCCTTTGTAAATGGGGATAAACTGTATCCTACGTTAGTGTGTATAGCATATGAAAATGGAACCACATCCAAATCTTAGTTGCTGGTTGTAGAAAATTTAAATATTTCATTAACTTGTTTGTCTTTTTAGATTATGCATATGTTTTTCTGTTTTTCAATGTCTGAATCAAATAGCCCATCAGATCTTAGGATCTGATCTTAAAAAGACTGAGTCTACAATTGTTTCTTTCTTTGTGGACTTGAAGAAAAGGAATTTATTGAATATAATCCTTTCGTTTCTTTTCATTTATTAGCCCTCTTTTTCAGTGGCTGCTATTCTGTTAATGTCAAGGGCACCTTCAAGAAGAAAATAAATCATAAGAAGGAAAATGCAAATTAAGACAGAACAGAAAAAAATACCATTGTGCAATCTACAAATTCGGCAAAAATTTAAAAGTTATGTTACTCTTGGGGCACTCCTGGACGGCTGGTGCCTGAGTGTTGTGGGACAGTTCAGACGGGTCGTAATAAGGCCTGGGATAGACACCTACCCCCACGACAAGCAGCAGGTACAACTCCTGGCAGAGATGTATTTCTCAGATTTGAAATCTTAACACAGCTCTATTATCCCCAAATGCTGTATAATAATAAGTAATGAAGAAAGAGATGAAAAACTATTAACAAGGCTAAATGTTCTGTAAATTCAATAGAAAAATCCATTTCCTGTTAACCCTGAACAGTTAACTTAAAACTTCAGGCAGGACTATGTGGGAAGTATTAATTTAATTGAAAAATGAAAATAATAAAAAGAATTAGCACAAACAAATTGTGTCAATATTGGAAATACTGAGGGATTTGGAACCATCATACAGTGCTGGTGGGAGAGGGGTTGCCACTTACTGGAGATCCAAAGGGCAGTGCTGAGTCTAAGCGAGCATATGAATACCATTAGATCCAGAAATTCATGTCTGTCTCCCAAATGGACAGGAGATAGATGCTAGGAAGGCCATTCTGCACTGTTGGGATAGCATGCAGTGGGAGGTGATTTTGATTCCATTATTAGGAGAAAAGTTGCAGAAATGTGTTGTACACATATGATAGGATGCTCTTCAACCATCAAAAGTAATGAACTTTATAACACCTGGCTGCATGGATCTCATAAACAATATTGTGTAAAAAAGAAGAAAGAGCATGACATATGTATTACACTGCCATTCATGCAACTTAAGCAACATGCAGTCCAGCACTGTGCATTTGAAAGAATCCATAGATCTAAATCAATGTTTCCAAGGAGCCTTATATCTAAATAAATTCTATAAAATATGGATTGGGAAGACGTTTTTTAAATATACTAGAAGGAATGCCAATGGTAAGGGGAGAGAATTGGGAGTAGAGACACATCCATACATTAAATAAAACAAAAGAGAAGACAGAGTAATAGTGAATGTGTGTCATGTGTTGACAAATGGAAGTAACTTAATTCTGTGTACCTTAAGGCCAAAGGATTTCCTTTAAAAATAACTTTTTTTTTTTAAAAAGGGGACATCCTGATAATGTGTGAAAAATAGGGTTTGCAAACATTCTAATGAGGGTCATGGAAAACTGGTGACTGTACCCTCCTTCAAATGAGCACCCACTGCTCACCTGGAACTAACTGATCCCATTAACACCTGCCAACCTGTGAGGCACCTGGGTGACTCAGTCAGTTAAAGCGGCCGGCTCTTGATTTTGGCTCAGGTCATGATCTCAGGGTCATGGGATTGAGCCCCTTGACGGGGCACACTCAGCGGGGAGTCTGCTTGAGGACTCTCTCTCTCCCTTTCCCTCTGCCCGCCCCCCAACCCCTCATATGTGCACTCTCTCTCTCAAATGAATCTTAAAAAAAAAAAAAAAAAAAAAACCTGCCAAACTATGATAGCCCTAAACTTCTTGTTTTTGGAGAGAGAGAATGTTGAATTTGAGTTAGGGGTATTATCTTCCAATTTGAGAACATTATGTTAAAATACACTCTCTTTTAGAAAGAGAGTATAATCATGACTCAGATATAAAGTGAATACCTATAAAATACTTTACTGAAATAATTAATGAAGTAAAGCAGTAAGATATTATAGCTAGTTCAAAGGAGAAACCAAAGAGCAAACAAATATATAGGCAATCAGGATTGCTGAAATGAATTTGCTTACTTCATGCAAATTTGGTCAATATCCATAGGGCAATAATAATCAACTCTATCTCAGCTGGGACAATTTGCATTTCTATGGATAAGAATCATTTGTGTTGTTCCCGGTGTTCTCCAGCTTACAGAGTTGTAAAATAGCTCAAAGACAATGGAATGTGGAGACCCCATAGAGTCAGAAAACCCAGGCGATGCCTCTGTCTTCTGCTGGGGGAAAAAAAGGCAGTTATGTTTTTAGTCAATTTCTAAGTATTTCACTTTTTCTCCTACAGTGATGAAGTCAATTGAAAAAGAGTAACAACCACCACACAGCACAAATATAAGCTGTCTGAGGTGCGTTTCGCTGCCAAGGCCTCCTCTATAGCTCTGGTGTGTATGGAAAAAGAGAGAACAATCCTTTTATTTGGTGGTGGTCAGAGCGTCACCATCCCTCTGAGCTTTTTAAGCCTTATTTTCCCTCCTTTTTAAAGCTTCCTTTTTTCCCTCCTTTGTCATTTACTTGTACAGACTGGCACCTGCCTTATAGCTTCAGAAATTGTCAGATAAATGGGAAAGAAAATACAGATGTTAATCACACAGTGTTACAAAGAACAGTGAATTGGAATACATAGAAACGCAAGACTGCATGCATCTTTACGGGAGCTAATTCTTTTAACCAAACAAAAGCTTTCTAATATGATTCAAGCCATTCTTTGCCAGAGAGAGAGGTCAGAGCTATTAAGAGCTGTGGCAAGTGAGCCAAGTAGAGGGGATAAATTGAAGAAGCAGTAGAGTACTTCTTGCAGAAAGCATAGTTTTGTAACTTTTGCCAGTCTCTAAGCTGGGACTTTTCATTTATTTTTCGATAGTTCACAGAAAATGCCTTCTTCGTTTTTGTTTAAAAGTCATTTGATCTTTTGCAGGATTTACGATTTTGCTGTGTCATCTAATCAAAATTCAACTAGATTCATGCCATTTGTCCCCTTTTGATTACAGCTGGAAGAGGAATGCTTTGTCTTTTAGGATAACGGGCCCCATATAGCAGAGTCATAAATGCAGTCTGCAGTCTGATCTCGGCTTTTTCCAGAATTCTGTGCTGGTATAAATCCTGAAACATTAACTTGAGCTAAGTTAATTGTGGTCTTGAATTTAAAATACCTACTTCATAAGCTTTCTTTCTATGGGGCAATAATTCCTGTGGACTCCAAACCATTTTGTCACAGAGTTAGGTGGGATATAGGTAGATATATGATCCAAGAGCCTGTTTCCAGAAAAGCTTTTGCCTTGCTGTTGAAATAATTTAACACTTGCATATTTGTGTTAATTTGAACCATGTGACCCGTGGCAGCAGACATATTTAATCACTAGCACAGAAGTTGCTATGTAAAGAATAAATTTGTTCTGAGTTAATGTTTGTCGTGAAATGTATGCTATCAGCCCCCCCACTTCCCCCCCCACCCCACAACCGTGTCTTTGTTGAAATCAGATGCATCTCTGTCTTGGAGAGGGAATGATGTGCAAATGGCTCTGATGGACTTTTTCAGCAATGTTTTCTTTCCATCTAAAGACAAGGATCTTTCCTGCTTTGTTTTGCTGGTTCTGCTCATCACTGGTAGCTTTTCAGAGCTTACCCAAGGACTCATCTCTGGTCACTATAAGGAATTTTCACCTGATCTGGCTGTTAGCCTGGAACTGGCTTTGCTCATGCCCCCTTTTGAAGCGTCAGTAAAGCTGACGACAGCATAAACTGCCTTTTCTAAGGAGCTTCCTTGCCTGTAAGATTGCAGATGCTTCCAGGGATCCAGATTAGAAGGCCTCCTTGGGCATGTGTTCTAAATAGCAACGTAAAGAGATCCTCCCCTGTGATTTCAGAAAATATTAGCTTTCATGCGATGACCTCTCTGTTTATGAGCAGGAGGAGTTAACAGCCCCTAAAGATTTAGGGTTCTTGAGAAATTGTGGCTCCATCACAATCTACTCCTTCATCAAGAGTCCAAATGAACAAATCTTGAAAGGCTGGGCAATGAACGATGTTTTCAAAAACATTTAATGATTTACTAGGCCAAGAAAAAAAAATCAGTGCATCTATTTAAAGAGGGTTTTTTTGTTTGTTTGTTTTTTCCCACCCTGGTGCTTTTGACATTTTGGACTGTAGATGTTTGGGCCTACCCTGTGCTTTGTAGGATGTTTAGCAGCATCCCAGACCTCTATCCATTAGATGCCAGTAGCATACCTGCCCCCCCCCCCCCCCCCCCGCAGCCTCCAGTTGTAACAACCAAATGTGTCTTCTAAAATTCAAAGGTCCCCCACCTCCCCCACTGATAATCACTGACTTAAAGTCAGGTGCAGTGGTAAACAACTGAGATCTTCACCCTTTCTTTCTTCAAATTTGATTGATGGATAGTTGGACTACAGCATTTGGAGGAAAAGCAGAGGGAATAACATAATACTATCAGTGAGAAATCCATTCCATTTTAACATCAATTTTATACAAAATACCAGTTTACAACAGAGAGTGTGCGGGCGTGCTGCCCTTTGCTTTGGGACCACTGTCTCTGCTTGCTTACTTAGTATGGTAGGTGCGTCTATGTGGATTCCTCTCTCAGATTGGATAATTTGATTCTAAGCACAAATTTTATAAGTCAATTCCATGGTGGACAGCAACCCTTTTGAGAACAATAACAAATTGATTTTTGTCTGCATTTTTTTTTCCGCTCGGTTATAAAATTGAATAGAGCTCTCTTAAGAAAGGCCACAGTTGTGCAGTCTGTGTCAAATAATGGATTTGAGCTATTTGTACGAACTAATCAGCTCTCCTATTAGATTTGCCAATTAGTCTAAATTCTTCCTCATTATAGGAGATTTCAAGAATGTAAACATTCTCCCCCAGTTAAAACCCCAAAGAATGTCAAACTGAGCATTTATGATGCCTTTTTGCAAACAAGGCGGCTCTGGTTGTAGCTTCAATAGCTTTCACGCTGCTCACTTCTTCAGAATACAGAATGTGTTTGTTTAAAAATTACGTTTAACTTCAACTTTACCTCTGGGCTCCCGAATAAGCCATATATTTGCAGATTATTAAGAAAATGAATCAGATTTGTGCCATTTCTGTTGGTAGGCAGTTTTTCGTCCTGAGAGAACCTTGATTTAATGGCACTTTTATCTTCCTTAATTATATTCGCTTTGTTAAGAAAAATAAGGATGGTAAATTACAATATTAAGATCCAGAGACTTCCCCTTCATGGGGTTCTAAGCTTTTCTGAAGCCAACATCAAAGCTTTTCTGAAGCCAGCATCCCGTGTCCTCTGGGCCCCAGGGGAAGGGAAGCGGTGACCCCTCTCTAGTTACCCTCACCTCAAAGACAGGAAATGGTAGCTCAATGTTGTTCTCTCCCCCGCAGTTGAACGCTTACATTTAAAAACCACTGTCTCCTGGGTGCCTGGGTGGCTCAGTTGTTAAGCATCTGCCTTCGGCTCAGGTCATGATCCCAGGGTCCTGGGATGGAGCCCCGCATCGGGCTCCCTGCTCGGCGGGAAGCCTGCTTCTCCCTCTCCCACTCCCCCTGCTGTGTTCCCTCTCTCGCTGTGTCTCTCTCTGTCAAATAAATGAATGTAATCTTTAAAATAAATAAATAAATAAATAAAAACCACTGTCTCCTGATTCCCAGCTTAAAGGAGCATCTGCTAAATTAGGGCGGGCTTTTGTGAAGGAATGTTGTGATTGTTAATTGTGAAACACGCTCCTGTCTCAGGCAGGTTTAACCTTCTCAATCAGTCGTCTTTTCTTACCTAATTACACGATTCTAAGAAAATCTAATGAAGTGCTGTCAGATTTACATTGGAATTATTCTAAATGTTATCACAGTAGCCATGGTAATGATATATAAATGGACAAAATGGCAAAGATCTGGAGAAATGTCACAATTACACCCAGAGTCTTTCTTCACATACACATTAAGTCAGTGTATTTTAAGCCTTTGGGGCCCTTAAGGAAATGAGGCTCTTCAATGGGGGGCAAAAAAAAGATATAAAATGGAAGCCATTTAAGTCATACTATTGAGTTGATCTTTATTTCTTTTTATTAATGTTACAACAGGTCAAAACAGGACCCAGATCTATTTCCTCACTGTTTTTTAGTTCTGCCGGTATTGCTATTTGGCTTTTTAGAGGATTTGTAATATGGACTTCCTTATGAAAATTTTAGTTATTTTAATACTTTGTGTTTTCTATGGCTTCTGGGGGAAGTCAAATAACTTGTTATGTGCATTTACTTTTAAAACTCTAGAAACAAAATAATTATAATATTCATAGATTTCAGTTGTCAATGAGCCCGCCACTTACAGAGGCTAGATTTCACTCCCATGGGGACATGTACAGCTAAGTAACCTGAGAACTATATGCTTACTCAGCCTCAGTGATAAGAAAGGACACAAAGAAAACATTTGGGAATTTTTCAGTCCCTCAACACATATATATATAAAATCATTACCCCATCCACAAACTATGGCAAACATTGCTAATTGATCTTTGCACAACTTTTGCTCATACTTTTCAACCTATTCTCCACAAAGCTTCTAACCTTGCATCAAAGTTGGCATATAAAAGGAAACCAATCTACCATCCCAGAAGTGGAAGCTAATGGCCCATATTGAAAAATACATCAACTTTCTACAGTAAAACACACTCATAGATAAAATTAAATCCCTGTTTTCTAATAGTTTCGGTAAATTGGTCTATTACTTCCTCCAGTGGTAGTCACCCATGATTTGACCTATGTTAATCATCCTCTGGGGTTGTGCATCATATACTCTTCCTGGCCCTTTGGTCCATCTAGTTATCAGTGATGACTAAAACCCAATACAAGTCCCTAGAAAATAGGCTCTAATTCCATCCGATCACTGAATTTTAGATATAATTCTAGAAACTTGGTTACCAACTTACCAAAATTTAGATGTTTGGAAATGCTAGAGGAAGATCTACAGCAAAGAGGATGCTGATAACAGGGAGACTCATAACAAAGGAAGTGACAGAAAATATTTTGAATGGATTCAAGACCTCAAGTTGTTCATTATGAGAAATTAAGGGTCTCCAGCTTTTGCATAACTATGATCATCCTCAGTAATTAGCCACTATTCAAAATGCTATCCCTGATGTGTCCAGGAAAGTTTAGATTATGTATGTTCTTTGTCAGCTGTTTAAAGATAAAAAGTATCTTCAAGAATTTAATCTAAATTCAAATCTCTCCTAATTACAACCTCTTCACTCTCTTCTCCCATTCTTTTCACCTATTGAGCATTCCTAGTCCTCCTTGGGCCCTTCCTAGTCTCTCAATTTATAGATTTCCTGCTGGCCTCACAGGTCCTTGCTCTCTATCAGAAGAGAATCTGGTGAAAAATAAAGTTCAAATATAGCACCACCAAATAACAGTCAAAAAAAAGAGGTAGTAGAACACTGGTGTAAGTTAACTTAGCTTTGCAGGGTGACTCTCCTATTTACCAGTCATGTGACCTTGGATACATTATTTAATGCCCTTGTTCCTCACTTTTCTCATGTATAAAGGGTTAAATACATTTTTGACACTTGGAACAGTGCCAGGACCCATAACAATTGCCTAAGAAATATTAGCCATCATTACTATTTAGGGTTGCTATGTCGTTATTGATTAAATCATTAATAAACACAAAGTTCCACTTAGAGAGGGTATTGTAATTTTTGGGCTACAAATCCCAGGAAGAGAAGGTCCATGTCTTTCTTGTTCACCATTATATCAATAGTTATGAATACAATGAGTGTAATGAACTGCAAAGGAAAATGGTGAATAGGAATGCCATGTGGAAAGTACCCAGGATGCACCAATCTGCTTGAGGATTTTTTCTATTGGCCTAAACTCCACTCCTAGACCTGGAAGACCTTCAAGTAGGTTTTTTGTCATAGCAATTATTGAAGCATATTGTTGTGTGGTATCCATTTAAATGTTGATCTTTTCCTTAGAAAATATACTCCAAGACAGGGAATGTGTTAGATATCTCCTTCAATGGCTAATTTGTTGGCTAAACAAGGGAAATGATAAATAAACTATCCCATTGAAAATTGTTTATTGATTTCATTTTTAGAAATTTGATTGTTGCGTGTACCATCTAAATTTAAGCCTCCCCAAATTTGCCTTCTCTCGTCTCTGAGATCTATCCCCACAACATCAGAAAGCACTGCTGAAAGCAAGAAGGTGCAGGGTCAGGTAGGATATAAGATTCTCTGTTCCCTGTGTTAGAATTCTTCACTGTGCGTGCTATTAAAAGGGTGAGCATCGAATTGTATACTGGGAATTAAACAAGGTCATATGACAAGGATACCTGTAAAATGAGTTCAAGTAATTACACTAGGCATAGAGTTTGATTACTCTATCTGATCCGTTTACCTTTCCCGTAATTCAGAGATATGCCTGAGAGGGCAGGACTGACATCAGCCCAAGTCAGTGATTCCAGAGTAGCAAATGATAAACATAATATGGGACATGGCCCCATAATAAACTTGCTGGGACTAGAACTTGAAAACTCATTTCCTAATAGTGTCATGAGGCCCTTCATTTATTTGTCCTAGTGACTTTTTCCTTCATCAGGCTGATCACTGATAAGGATTCACATACTGTAGCAAACATATCAGTCATTGAGGCCACCACTGCTTGTTAATGATGTCCAAATCAATATCTTAACAGGCTTTTTTTCCTGTTCAAAAGAGAGGAATGTTATGAGAAAGATGAGATAACTTGGCAAGAAGCAGCTAAAAATTTAGAGAATGACAATGAAGCCTGTGTGTGTGTGTGTGTGTGTGTGTGTGTGCACATGTGCGTGTTGGGGATAGGGGTGGAGATTGAAAAGCCCAAAGAGAAATTGAAGAGAAGGCCTGAGTATCAATGGAAAGATTATAATCAACAACCTGGAGAAAGTCTTCTGATAGTTAGGGTGAAAGCACTTTTAAAACAGTTAAAGCAAATAACCAAGCAGAAGTCTTTTTGGTGGGATCTTAGTAATTTCTAAAGCCAACACTTGACTTGTTCTTAGATTCCTCTGCACAGTGCATATATATCCACATGCTTGGCTTTTTTTGTGGGGTAATAGACCAGAGCTCTGTTCCAGAACTGTGTGCTCAAATTACACAACCCAGAGCATCTCTCCAAAACACTATTTTTGACAGATGCTGGGAGATTTTCTCTGAAATCCTGGCAGAGTTGAGCAGTTCTTTGAATCTTGTGGTCTTGATGTATTTGAATGGACTTCCAAAGGGATTTTCCCAAGGAGCCCTCATGCTCTTTCAATGAGAGCAAACCTTAAAGCAAGAACTGGTCGGTCTGGTTGGCGAAGTGATTTTTAACAAATTTTCCTTCTACAAAATGCAGTGAAGTAAATTAGACCAGGTATCTCATAAGATCTCTAGGCCCCTTGAAATGTTGACATGATTGACTGGATCCTCATGCCTGCCTCAAAAGAATACAAACCCCTCTCTACTATTTCAGTGGATTCCTGGAGCCTTACCATCTCATGATCAACTCTCAGTCCTTCTTCTGAATGGGATATAAAGTTCAGTCCATCTTCAACTGACACTGAAAGATAAGTAAATGAATGAATAGCATCACCCCTACTATGCACTTGTGAGCATAGTGACTGGTTTTATTCATTATGGAAATGAGGGGAACTGGGGTGGCTCAGTGGGTTAAGCATCTGCCTTTGGCTCAGGTCATGATCTCAGGGTCTGGGATCGAGCCCCTTGTTGGGCTCCCTGCTCAGCGAGGAGTCTGCTTCTCCCTCTCTCTCTGCCTGTCCCTCCCCACCGCTCATGTGCTCTCTCTCTCTCTCTCTCTAAAAAAAGAAAGAAAGAAAGAAAAAAGATATGGAAATGAGTTAGGAGAGGGATTGTCTCATGGGTAGTCAATCAACAACCAACTGAAAAGTGAACATTAGGTATCTATATTCCTTAAATGTCCGTTGGTTATCCTCCAACCAGTGCATTCCCCACATGGTTCACCATGCATGGGTACCAGCCTCATTCCACCTTACCTACTTTCCCTTACAAAGACTATCTACTTTGCTCAGTTTCCTCCTTCCTTCTTAGAAGCAACATTTCTCTTCTCATCTCATGAGATGTATTTAGACTTTCTCCCCTGTGTCTTGGCTTATGGATAAACAGAATGTGATATATGCATTTATACATACACTGGGTTACTATTCAGCTTGTAAAAAAGAAAGAAATTCTGATCCATGCTGCAACATGGATGAATCCTAAACATTGTGCTTATGAAATAAGACAGTTGCAAAAACAAACAAACAAAACCCCAAATAATGTATGATTCCACTTACAGGAGGTCCCTAGAGTAAACAAGTCATAGTGACAGAAAGTAGAAGAGGGGTGATAAGGGTTGGGGGGAAGCAGGAATAATGACTTCTGTTAAATGACTACAGTTTATTTTGGGGATGGTGAAAAAGGTCTGGAGTTGGATATTGGTGATGGTTGTTGACACTCTAAAATATGCTGCTTTGATATATTGATTATTCTGAGATGTAGGCACTTGAAGTGCAGCAGATGCAGGAACAGATTTTCTCTGAACTACCTTATCTGCCTAAAGACAGATCCTCCAGAAGGAATGCAGTTGGCATAGATCCCTCCTCCTCCCCCGAGAGTGTCATCAACCAGGGAAGACTGGGTCTTAACCACTGCAGAGGAGATTGGAAGTGAACACCACGCCCAGACAGACTGTTACAAACTATTGTATCTCCCACCCATTTTTCTAAAGGCCCATTCATCTTTCCTGAAAATCATTTGCTTTCCCCTAAGAAGCCTGTATCCCCTCTCCCCTTTCCCTGGTAGGCTGGTATCTAAGTCTGAATCCCAAACCACCTAATTTCAAATTTCTCAACTTTAAGCTCCCCATCTTCAAGAACCTGAAAAGAATCATTAAGGAGCTTAAAATTGAGAAATTTGAAATTAGAACAAAAATTTGAACAGAATTGGCTTTGTGTCAGCATTTAATAAGGTTGTGTGCTATTTCAACACTTCTTTTATTCTTTCTACAACCATGAGTTTCACACTTAATAATGCCCTGAGTCCTTTGTTGTGATTATTGTTGTGGGAGTATCAACTGTTCTGTTCTAGAACCCTTACAAGGATTTTATAAATCTGGCCTTAAGTTTAAGTTCTTAAACATGTTCACAGAAATTTCATTCATTAGGTTCTTGAGGAGTTCGGACGTACCTACATTTCATGATGAATCAAGCTTCGTTGAATAAGAAGGGAAACCTCTCCAAAATGTTGATTTTTGTCTCTCATAAAATTGAAATGGTGGGGAAAATGCTTATAAAACAAAAACTTAATTCAGCCATTTCTGATAAAATAAAAATTAGGTTGCTAAAGAATATTTCTTTTTACTCAAGTTAAATATTTGACTCAAATCATATAAATAATGAGCACTGTGTAAAAAGTCTCTCACTCATCCTAGCTAAAGTACTATGTGTTAGTACCTTCTAGAGTCAGCAGGGAACAACCTAAGTCTCTTTGTGCCCTGGCAGAACTTACTCTATGAGGGTAGAGAAACAGAAATAAACAATCAAGTAAATAGGTAGTGGTAATTACTATGGAGGAAAGTAAAATATGTAAAAAGTAGAGGGAGTAGCAAGAGAGGGTTGTTATTTTATATTAGGTGATCAGAAAGTGTTCCTTCCATTGGTGGTTATTTATTGTCATTAAATGATCTGCATCTCTTCTGCTTATCTAATGCTATATAATCAACCATCCTAAAACTTGATGTCTTAAAATGATGACAGTATTTATTTTACTCATGAATCTGCAATTTGGGCAGCATCCTGCAGGGACACTTCCTCTCTGTTCCACTTCTTGTCAGCTGGGACAGCTTGAAGGTTGGAGCTGGTATCATCTGAAGTTCGCTCACTCACGTACCTGGTCCTTGAGCTGGAAAGACTCTAGAATAACTGGGGCTGCTTAGGAATCTCTCTCTGTCTTTATGGGGTCCCCCCACATGATCTCTCTGGCATGGGGACTTCAGGGTAATTGAATATCTTACACATTAGCCAGGGAGAAGTTGTGACCTTGTCTGGGAAGTCTCATAGTATCAGCTTTGCTGGACTCTATATGCCAAAGTCACAAACATGCTCAGGTTCAAGGGGAGAGGAAACAGACAAAGAAAGGTTTTGGAAAACAGCATGCAGAAGAGAAATATTGCCGTGACCATTCAAAAAATACCACCACGGGATCTCTCTTTTTATTTAATAAGGAAAATCGGGAAGATAGCTTTTAGTGCATCTAGATCTAGACTTCTAGACATCTAGATCTCTTATCCAGAATCACAGGTGAACCTGATACAGCTACAAGGTGTCAGCTCTGCCCTCACATGCCTGGGCTACACCATCTTAAAATAGTAATTACTGCTTTTACCCTTATCGTGCTCATGATGCTGGCATCTCAAAAAATTCTTTAATAATGCATTCTTTTTAACTATACTTACGAGAGAAGATGATCACAGTAGATGTGTGTGACCCTCAAAGGAACTGTGTATGAACTGGAGAGGGTTGTGGTGACTCATACCATCTAGCTCAATTTGAAAAATGCACCACACTGACACACCACCACTTTCAGACTGGTGAAGCATCTCAGCAAGAAGTTATAAAAAGGATGTGATAAGTAGTAATTGCCCAGTACTCAAGAACACTGAGTATAGGTCCCCTTCAGGCTGTGATTCCTGAAAAATGAAACACCTGCCAGACATCCTTCCTGTGAGATCTGCAGTTCATTCAGAGAGGGTGGGGACAGCACCGGGTAACCTCTCCTTTTGGAAGTTGGGATCTTCCTGCTGATGTGTGCCTGGGCCCCTTCCATATTCTTTCCTTATTAAACCATGTAACTAAAGACTAAGAGACCTGTGGGCGGTCTATGTTCTTATACCTCTCCATTCTTGAAAAGTCCTCAGCAATTTGACCCCAAAGATAGACTTTGCCAAAGGCCACCAGTAAGAAATCAATATCTTACTGAAGGTCATGTGGCTTATGGGGAAAAGCACTAATGTACCACACTACACAGCATAAACTCAAAATAACGTAACATAAACACAGTAATAACTCATTTCTCAGTGATCTTGTCTTTCCTTCCTCCTCTCCAACCACATACCCCTTTAAAAATTCCCTCTAGTCTCTGGAATAGTTCAGATTTCCCTCTGTTTACCAACCCATTCAAAGCCCAACAAAAGCATAGGAGATGCCCAACACTGCATATCTCTCAGTACTCTAGGAAGACCTTGGAGAGTCCCATTTACACCCAGGCTGAATCCCTGGGGTCCCTTTGCATAGTGGTTCTCAAGCTTGACCCACATCAGCATCCTCTGGGATGCTCAGGCTTCGCCCCAGACAAGCTGAGTCTAAAGCTCAGAGAGAGATCCCAGACTGCACGTGATTCTGAGACAAAGCGAGGGATGTCAAGGACTTCTACCCTAGCAGAGGCAAGTGCTTCTTTCCAGTGCTTCTGCCTCTGCTTCTTTCTCATATTCATTTTACCTGGTCTCACTCCACCTGCCCCTTCACTCTTAGGGTCTCTCCATTCCAGGAAGTGACCAGAATCACTCTTTGGCTAGACTTTTGGGATATAAATTTTAAGAAGCATTTCTTTCAGTGGGGGTCCAGTGATTCCTACAGTTAACAGGACTAATAAAATCTGAGCATATTTCACATACAAAATGAGGAAAGCAATACAAAGAAGTGTAATAAGTGACTCGAACACATAGAATTGTGCCTTTGTGAATTCTTGCTATTACAAACAGAAACTGGCATCCCCTCAAATGTGACAGGATATTTACATGTCTGTGTATTTTTGTATGGTTAGATATATTTCATTTTTTCCCCTTCTTTAACGATTTTATTTATTTATTTATTTATTTGACAGAGAGAGACACAGCGAGAGAGGGAACACAAGCAGGGGGAGTGGGAGAGGGAGAAGCAGGCTTCCCACTGACCAGGGAGCCTGATGCGGGGCTCGATCCCAGGACCCTGGGATCATGACCTGAGCCGAAGGCAGACGCTTAACGACTGAGCCACCCAGCCACCCCTGCTTTCAAACACAAAGTTATTCCTGCGTTAAAAATACTAAATTTTCAGGGCACCTGGGTGGCTCAATAAATGTTGATTGATCACAAGCAAGTCACACTTTCCTGTGTCTTGCTCAGTCTCGCATGTACTTAACTCCTCAGCCCTAATGGCAGCTAGTTGCCCACTCCAAAATATCTCCCTCTTTCCTTTCTTCCCTGGCAGGGTGACTGGGCACTCATAATGAGTTGTCACTGTTTAGAGCTCAGTTAACTTCCTCCACACGATCGCTTTTCCATATTTGGATTCCCTCTTTAACTCTTGCAAAATGTCCAAAAGTTTGCTTCCACTCTCTAGGAAACTCCGTCTGTTTTTTTCTTTATCTCATTAAACCTGGTTTTCATCACACACCAGCCAATTTTGTGAAAATACCATTTTGCGTAATCACATTGTTGGGACAATATTTTGTTGTTGTTGACTGTTTGAAGTATTTCATTTGTGGTATCAATAACCATGATGTCATGGGAAGCACACTGGTTTTGGTGTTGGAAGTTCTGGATTCAAATTAGGGCTTTCTACTCAGTACTAATTGTATGATCTTTGGCAAGTTATTTGACCTGATTTATATTTTCTATTTGACAAATATTTTGTAAGCTAAGGTATTATACATTTGTATGCCTTACTGTCATTGTCAGTACTATTATTAGAAATTTAATGGGAATTCTGGGCTAGTTTTAGAATCTAGCCATCAGCATTTAAATCAATTCTATATAAAATACATCTTAAGTTGCATAAAAATAAATTATGAATTCTGGAAAATAGTTTTTTTTACAATGTAAAGGTTTTGTGTGTATGACATAAAACAAGTATAACAGACGTAGTAGATTATATACTCCATGATTATAACATACATGATATTGTATAATAGTAATTGTTTTCTACATATAACCTGTTCTGCTCTAACTCTAGCCCAGTATTGCTCAGATTTTCACATATCCTATTAAAACACAGATTTCTGGGCTTCACTAACAGAGATTCTGATTCAGGAAGTCTGGGGTGAAGTCTAAGAATTTTCTTTTTTCTTTGTCTTTTCTTTTTTTAAGAATTTTATTTTCTAGCAAGTTCTTGGATGATGCTGATGCTGTTTGCCCAGAGACCACACTTTGAAAACCATTACTGTAATTGAATCCCTACTAGGGGATTTGATCCAAATTTTTAGCAGAACTATGATTCTACTGCATAAAGAGACACTTAGGAGAGAGAAATGAAAAATAAGACAGAGTTTAATCCTTTATGGTTATTGCAAGCCACAACCACCGTCACCATCATGCCCATCACAAAAGGTCCTTTTATAATTTTGTGTTTTTAATCTAAATTGATTTTTTAAACTTGTATAAATAATTCTCACCCTCAAAAACTCCCTGGTTTCCGTCATATTATGAGATCATGAGACATAATTGAGCGAGCAGCCTTTCTTTCGTACTGCAGAATCCAGGCTTTGATTCTGATTTCTGACTCCAGAAACGTCCTCGGCTTTGACATTAGCCATTATCTCTTCACTCTGCCAACCTGCTCTTTAACTGGCCCAGCCTCAATCTCGGCAAAGTGCCCTGATGAAGCCAGGAAACAGAGTTGATTGCTACCAAGAAAACCTTGCCTTCTTTGTCCATTCCTGTAATCAGTTTGGAAGGGAATAGCTGGAAACTTTATCCTGTTCACGGAGTTAGAATATTCAGAGTCGCATCTGAAATTTTATTCATTTGAAAACAATTGAGTATCCAGTCATACTCACTAGTGTTTGCTTGGATCTCAGTAATACTTGTCCAGCATTGCCCTCTAGTGCTTGTGGGCGTGTTTCTGACGATGCCTTGCATCTTCTAATTAGGGCATTTGGAATTAATTATTTAGGGAAGGATCCCTCCCCATAGTTTCACAGTAGGCAGAGAAAAAGTCAAGACCCAGGCAACATTAGAAATTTTTTGAGTGCTCTTTATTTGGTCAAGAAAGAGCAAAAAAAAAAGCAAAAAAAAACCACACACACACACACACACACACGTGTATATATATATATATATATATATATATATATAGGCAAGATTTGTCTATACTTTTGCCCTGCCTGAGAAGAAATTCAGTGTAGGACAACAGGTTATTTAAATGAAGTAGTGTAAGTCACATTTGTGTGTGTGTGCGCGTGTGCATGCTCCAAGTTTCTCTTGCTCTGTAAACTTGTCATCGCCTATATTTTCTAGACACAGGATAAGGCAGGTTGCATCTATGGGATATGCTAAAGAATTTCTTTCAAGATCGACTGAAAAAGTTCTGGATGGTATTTGGGGTGAAGAGGTTTTTGTCATTTAGAAATATCTGAGCTATATACGGAAGATTTCCCTTTCTACTTGAAATAGTAACAACAGCAATCACAACAAGAAAAGAAAAGAAAGAAAGAAAAAAAAGAAAACCCTGAACACAACCTGACGGGTTTCATTTTGAACACTCCTTCTTCAGTCGTGCAGGTAGCTCTCTGCACAGCAGGGCCGCCAAAGGTCACACACAGTGTCTGTCATTCTCATCTGTTTTCGATGACAAGAAAAGTGCCCTCTCCGTTCTGGTCTGAAAAGCCAAAATGCAAGTATATGACCTCCCTGATCTCCTGAGCTGTTCTTGGGAGACAGAGCTTTTGTGTTTCTAATTGGGTTAGAAGTGCAGTTATGGCTTCTCCTTTGCTGGGGAGCAAGGATACGGTGGGATTTTCCAGGCTGGTCTGACCAGTAACCCATGCTCCCTGGCAGTCACATCACTGAGGACTAAACCATAGGATATAAAAGAATGATCAAGTTCTGTGAATAAAATCCCCAAGATATAAACCCTATTTAACTCTCTAAGTTAATATATATCATCTGAGAAAATAACTGACTTGCCCTCATTTTTAAATGAGAATCAATAGGAAAGAGTAAAGCTGTAAGAATATCTACCAAAGGGGCGCCTGGGTGGCTCGGATGGTTAAACGTCTGCCTTCAGCTCAGGTCCTGATCCCAGGGTCCTGAGATCCGGCCCCAGGCCCCACATCGGGCTCCCAGCTCAGCAGGGAGTCTGCTTCTCCCTCTGCCTCTGCTTCTCTCCCTTGCTCATGCTCTCTCTCTCTCTCTTTCTCTCTCAAATGAATAAAGAAAAGCTTAAAAAAAATATCTACCAAAATGTATTTTTTAAGGGATGGAACTATCAGTACTGAGTACTTTCTCTTTATACTTTCCTTCATAATCTAAATTTTATACCAAAAAAACATATGTTAGTTTTATTGATGTATAAATTATATAAACAAAATTCATTTATTTTAAGAAGACAATTGGATGGTTGAAAAGACATTTATGAAGGGAGACCATCATCCCCACAATCTAATTTAGAACATTTCCTCACCACCAAAAGAAACCTTGTGTATATTTACAGTTACTCCCTAAGCTCTGGGCATCAACCATTTGCCTGTTCTGGGCAGTTCCTATAAATGAAATCATGTGACATGTGGTTTTTGTGTCTGTCTTCTTTCATTCAGCACAATGTTTTCAAAGTTTACCCATGTTGCAGTAGCTCTTTCTTTTTGCTGAACGATAGTCCATGTGCATGGATATCCCATATTTTGTGTAATGGTTCATCAGTTGATGGACATTTGGGTTGTGTCCACTTTGTGCCTGAATAATGCTGTTATGAACATATGTTTTTGTTTCTCCTGACTAGGTCACTAGGAGTAGAATGGCCAAGTCATACTGTAAATTTCCTTTTAATATTGTAAGAAACCATTAAACTGTTTTTGGTAGTGGCTTCACCATTTTACATTCCCACCAGCAAGGGATGAGCGATCAAGTTTCTCCACATGCTTACCAGAATTAGCTGTTGTCATTATTTTTTAATTTTTGTTCTTCTGATACGTGTGCAATGAGATCTAACTGTGGTTTTAGTTTGCATTTCCCTAATGACTAATAATATCGAACGTCTCTTTTTTTGTCTCTTTTAGGCTATTAGCATATCCTCTCGTGAGATGCTTACTCACATATTTGGTTCATTTAAAAAAATAAAAATTTTCATTTTCTGATTTACAAAAAAGGTACAAAGGTAGCATACAGAGTTCCTCTCTACACCTTACTGAGGTCCCTCCATTATCAACACATTGTATTAACATGGTACATTTGTTATAAGGAAGAGACGACAGTGAAACATTACTGTTAACTACACTCCAAACTTTATTGACATTTCACCAATTTTTCCATTAATTTCCCCTTTCTATTCAGGATTTATTCTGGAACACCATACCACATTTAGTTGCCTTATGTCCTTAATCTCCTCTGGTCTATGACAATTTTTCAGTCTTTTATGGTCTTCTTAACTTTAACATTCTTATGTAGCACTGGCCAGGTATCATGTAGAATATCTCCCAAACTGTCTGTCTGATTTTTTTTTTCCATCATTGACTAGGGCTATGAGTTTTTAGAAAGACTATCACAGAGGTAAAGTTTTACTCCCTTCAAACTTTTGTTGTCTCTTCATTGATGAGTTACAGGTATTTTTTATATAATTGCAAACAGGTTCTTTATTAAATTTGCAAAAATTTTAAAAGAATATCTTAGTTATATAATTAATATAAATTAAAATAAACCCACTAAAAAAGCAAGTGCAGAAAGCATATTTTGGTCAACTCAATGGAGTAATAGAGAATATGATGAAAGGACTTATTTATTCAATAGTGGAATGCAACCATCACCTTAATAAATATTGTGCTTGAACAGACCTTTAGAAAGTCATACATATTGTCTCCTGGTAAATTCAACCCAGTGAAACTTCCCTAGCAGCTTTAGAACTGTTTACTTTCCTGGATGGAGTACCAGATGAAGCTGAATTGCCTTTGGGGGCCATTTTGTACCAAAATATGTAACTTAATGTGCCACGATACTTGTACCAAAAGAGCAAGGGAATCAGGAATTTTAGAAAGAGCATGAGATTCCCATGTTCCACCGTTCAAACACTTCACTCATAGACCCTCTTTGCTGCTTTCTCTGTCTCCTTAAGACTGAATGTATATGCTCAAATTTGTCCAACTTAAATTCTCCTTATTATGTGAGGCTGTGTGAGAGCGGTTCATACTCTAGAAAAATGCTACCTACAAACAAAGAAATGGTTTTGATATTTGTTACCATTTTCTGTAGGTCCACCTTCTCTGGAACTGGCAGGGGAAGGATGCATGGAGCAAAATCTCTGGGGACACGGATTTGACCCATTTTGTCAAACTCAACATTCAGTGAGCTGATGAATGGTCTTAACTGGACAATAAGAGGAGAGTGGCTTGGAAACATCCTTGGGTTCTCACAGGGAGTTTTTTCATCCCTCTGTAGTCAGAATGGTCTCTTCCTCTCTCGTTTCCCTCTACCACAGCCCTCTTTTATCTGTTGTCTCCAAGTATACATCAGAATCTTCTTTGTCACAGAAAGTGTTTCCCATCATTCCCTGGGTGGGGGGGATAGGATTCACATGGTAGTTAGAGGGAGTAGGGAGGAGAGTGAAAGCAGGTAAGGAAAGCCCTTATCATATAATTGAGAGATTTACCCATTAGTGAAGAAAGAGAGTGAGAACACACACTAATACTTAAAAAAAGCTGCTTTACTACATTCTAATAGGTGAGATTCCTTGATAGTACAAATCCATGAAAACTGCCGCAGAATTACACACACATATCTATATCTATATAGTTGTTTATTTGACTTTTTAATATTGCAATCATTTGTTATTTTTATTACAAGTTATTACCAGCAGCTAATGGAAATGTTGAAATGAAACCTACTCAGAGTATTATGACACTGAATGTCAAAAACAGTTTTAACAAGTTTAAATTTTCCTGCATAGACTCTCCAGCATTGTAACAATGAGCCAAATCAAATTGTAATAGACAAGAAGATTTAAAATGTACCTTGCTGTTAGGATATCTCAATGAGTATATGCAAAAAAAAGAAATCAGATTTCCAAAAATAAAAATGAGGCAGATGGTCATTTACTCTAAGACAAAACTAGTGACATGCTGACAGATATTAAGCACATTAAGTATTTAAATACTCAACATAAAATTGAAGTCTCAACATTTTAAGAACAGGCCTATTTTGTAAGCCTAAAATCACCTCACTTGAAAATATTTTTCTTGTGCAATAGAAAATATGGGGAGCTGACATTGGTAATACTGGGCCTTTTGGAATTTGATAGAACAAAGGTAATTAGGACACAGCTCCCGTCCTAAAGTCATTGATTAGACTAATTATGAAGAGTTGATGAGCCAACAAGGAAACCTAAGTAGTGATCTGAGGGGATGCTAAAGTTGGGGTGGCCAAGAAGGTAGAGTAGATAGAGGCACAGGCTTGAAAACTGTTACCCTGGGGTTGAAGTTCTAGCCCCATTATTTTAAATAAAGTTATTGAAATATAATTCACATACCATACAATTTGCCCATTTAAAACATACAGTTCACTGGGTTTTTCATGTATTCACACAGTTGTGCAACTACAACCACAATTTTAGGACATTTTTATCACCGACTCCCCCCCAAAAAGTCCCATACTCATTAGCAGTCACTCCCTACTTCTCTCCAATCACATTTCTCCCTTCTCAGCCTAAGGCAACTGTTGTTTTATTTTCTGTTTTTGTAGATTTGCCTATTCTGGACGTTTCATATGACTGGATTCATATAGTATGTATTCTTTTGTAACTGCTTCTAAAACTTAGATGTTGTAACATGTTTCAATATTTCATTCTTTTTACTGCCAAATAATAGTCTATTGTATAGATATAACACATTTTGTTTATCCATTCTCAGTTCATGGACATTTGATTTGTTTCTCTAATAATATTTTTATCTCCTATGTGATCCTGGACAAATAATTATAGTGATTAAGAGCCAGGCCCTGTATTCAACTGCCTGGCTTCAAAACCTGCTGCTACACTTCTAAGTCCTTGGGCTTGTTTCTTGAGCTCCCTATGCCTCAGTCTTCTCATCTGTGAAATAGAGGTAATTGTAGTAGTACCTTATGGAATTGTCTGAAAATTTCACAATACTGAAAAGCCTTTAGCATAGCCTTTGGTGCATAGCACATTCTCAGTAAATTGTAGTGATGATGATTGTGGTCCTCTTAATATTACGATCCTTTTGAATTTTCTAATCTCCTCATCTTAGAACCAATAATCCCTCTTGAGTGAGCTGTTCTGAGATTAAATAGAGGAGATTTGGAAGCCTTTGACTCGATACCTGACACATACTAGGTGTTCAGTAAATAGGTTTTATAGATATATTTTTTTAAAGATTTTATTTATTTATTTGAGAGAGAGAGAGAATGAGAGATAGAAAGCACGAGAGGGAAGAGGGTCAGAGGGAGAAGCAGACTCCCTGCCAAGCAGGAAGCCCGATGCGGGACTCGATCCCCGGACTCCAGGATCATGACCTGAGCCGAAGGCAGTCGCCCAACCAACTGAGCCACCCAGGCGCCCTCAGTAAATAGGTTTTAGAGGAGCAATATCTCATTGTGTGCTGGAAAGTCAAGATACAAGGCTTGAATTTATGGAGTAAGCCTTGAAATACAAGCTCAGGCTCAGAGGGAAAACTATATGAAGACATAAGAAGAAGATCGTTCTTTCCTTTCTAGAGATTAAACTCAATGGTTAAAACAGTTGGCAGAGTCATGAATTTAGTTTAACCTTCTTTCCCAGGTTCTAACGATGGTCTTATACATAGTACACTGACCAAAGGACAAGGAGAAGAACAGGTAGTGGAGGTGAGTCAAGCAGGTTTGGGCTCTCCAGTCAATGAAGGGAAGGAAAAAGGCATATTCAAACATCCCAAGTTCCAAAAACTCTGCAGCAACCGAAAAAGATGTCAGAATGTCATCAACTGTGCTTAGTATATGCCTAATTTGGAAGTAAGCAATTTTCTGTGCTTCTTCTTTTACCTTCCCCAGGACCATAAAATAATGGAAGAAGGAGCCCAGAAGGCTGGATTCTGATTCAGATGCTGTTTCAAAATAAATGCGAGATCCTAGGTAAGTCCTTTCTTGATCTTAAATCTTTTTCTAATTTATGAAAACACAGGTTTGGAGTAGAAGATATAAAAGTCTCTGTTAAACCCTAGGAAATCGAGCTATGTATTTGTTTTCCATCCCCAGCAAAGTATCCAAAAGGCTTTTAGGAGTAGAGTGCCCATTTGCAGACCCCACTGTGATGGTGGTTGTGGTGGCTGCTGGGACCCTGTTGATGGAGGGGGGAAAAAGAGATAATGGAGGGAAAGCGTCCAGTTGATGTTCTTGGGCAACTTATTTAAGGTATGAAGCCTGGTTTCTTTTGTAAAATGGTGCAGTACTACCACTTATTTTATAGGATTGTTAGGTAGTAGATCAAGTATTAAGTGCTCTGTGTTATTTGACATTATGAGCCATTAACATGGAAAGGTACAAAGTTTCCAGATTTTAAAGAGTTACCTCTTCTATCCCATTTTCTTCTTCTTTTCCTTAACATTTTCATGGCATTCAAAAGGAATTTTTTTAAAAACATTGAAATAAAAGTGTTGAGTTGTCTTTAATTGCATGATGTGATGTAGTCATATAAGTTGCATTTTTAAATCACACTTGAATCTTTGAAATGAATCATACTTAGCTAAGGGTGTCATTCTTTTACTTTTAGCATGTTGCTAAATTTTATTTGCTACTTTAAGTTATTTATATCGTATCAATATTCACAAATGGAATTAGTCTATAACTTTTTTTCCCTGTTTATTTTGGGGGAGGGGGACATATAATGATTCACCAAAAAGATGCCCAAATTTCTGGAACCTGTGAATATGTTACTTTACATAGCAGAAGAGAATTTGTGCATGTAGTTGGGGCTATTTGCCTTAAGATGGAGAAATTATCCTGAATTATCTGTGTGGGCTAAATCCAATCACACAGCAATCAAGGCATGCAGGCAACTTCTAGAAGCTGGGAACAGCCCATAGTTGAGAGCCAGCCAGCCAGGAGATGGGGGCCTCCGTACTACAATTGCAAGGAACCGAGTCCTGCCAACAACCCACACAAGCAGGGAGATGGATCTCATCCTAAAGCGTCCAGAAAGGAATGAAGCCCTGCCAACAACTTAATTTTGGCCCGAAGAGACCCATGTCAGACTTCTGAGCTACAGAACTGTGAAGTAATAATTGATGTTGGTTTAAGCCACTAAATTTGTGGTAATTTGATATGGCAGGAATAGAAAACTAACAGGAAGCTATCTTTGTTTTGAAACAAATAAGGTGTGAAAAGAATTTGGAAGTTTTCCTTCTTTTAACACTCTCTGCAACAGTTTAAAAAGTATCAGATTTAGGTTTTGTGAAAATTTAAAAAAAAGTACTGAGATATCATCTGAAACTCTGAAATGAAATCTTGGTGTTTTCATATTTTTCTCCTTTCTATACCGTCAGGATCCATTTTGTAATCTTATTTTACCAAAAATAGTAATAAAAATAAAATGAAATAATTTTATTGAGATTTTCAAGGGTACTAACAGAGTTTTGAAAGATTATTCCCATAATTCTTTTCCTTTCATCTTTATCTGTAGTCCTTTCCACCTTTTCTTTTTGCTTTGTTCTTTTATTCTTGGTTAGTGTAACTAGAGATTGATTTGACTTCTATTGGCAAATGAAAATGACAAGCCCCTGATGCTTTAAATCAGTTTATTTTATTGCTTTTAAATTTGATATTTTTTGCTTTTATCTCTATTTCCTGCTATCTTTTTTTATGGCTTCTAATCCTTCCCCCCCCCGAGTTAAATGTTTAATTCACTTATTTTCATATTTACATGAATATTTATATGAATTATTTATGTGAATATTTACATGTTTGAGGCTATAGATTTTCTTCCAAATATAACTTTAGTCATATGTACAAAGTTGGATATATGTTTATTATAATTTTTTTAGAGACTTGGTATCTTCAACTTTGGATTCTTCATTAGCTCAAGAGTTGTTTAAGAGAGAGTTATTTTGAAATTCAAAGGCTGATATTTTGGGGTCTACTTTTCCTCTACTATTTCCTTACTTATTTCTATTTTTATTGTATCGGTTGCCAAAGAATGAGATTTTTACTTTCCACCTTCTAGGATTTGAGATTTTGGGGGGGGGTCATATTATGTAGGCATCAAATAAAGATATGTATTTAAATCCTTTAAATATATATTAATTGTATCTCAGTTGATATTAACATATTAAGTATATGTTAATTTGTTCAAAATTTTTAATAATATTACTCAAATCTTCTGAAACTTATCCTAAGTTTAGTATGTTTTATGTGTCATGGGCTCTCAGAATGAAGTTAATATTAATTGAGTTAACTATGTGTCCCTTTTTTTTCTTCCATTTCCTTCAGTATCTACTTTGATTTCTTCAGTATCTACTGCTTTGTTCTTTGATGCAGAAAATGGGGGAAGGACCTTCTGGAATGGTGGAGTAAAGAGCTCCATAGATTCTTGCTCTAGAGGAACAACCCTAACAGATGAAAACTATTAACATTTATTTAATTTTTTTTTTAATTTCTTTAAATTATTCTCAGGACCTGCAACAAATGAAGAAATAATTAGTAAAATCTACTAAATCCTGGCAAATAAATAAAATGAATAAAGTAACATTCATCCAAACAGTATGGCACTCTGTGATCACATAGAGATCAAGGGCACAGAACGGAGAGCCCAGAAATAAACCCTGTCACACTGTCCGCTGATTTCCACAAGGTGCCAAGACAATGCAAAGGAGAAAGAATGGTCTCATAACAAATGGTGCTGGGATATCCACATGCATGAAGTTAGATCCCTTCTTTATACCTTACACAAGAATTAATTTAATATGGATCATAGATCTAAATGTAAAAGTTAAAATTATAAAAAGCTTAGAAAAAAATATGGGTGAAATCTTCATGACCTCAGATTAGGCAAAGCCTTCATAGTTACAAGTCCCAAATCATGAGCTACAAAAAGAGAAAAAGAAGATAAATTGAACTCATCACCATTACAAACTTTTGCGTTTCAAAGTTACCATCAAGAAAGTAGAAGACAATGCCGAGAAGGGGAGAAAATATTTCCAAGTCATATTGCTCAGTCTTCCTGTCTTCTTCAGAGTAAAATCTCAAGGTTTCTAAAAGTCCTATTAGAGCTTTCAGGAACTCGGACAACAATTTCTACAGTTCTCTGCCCTTATCCCCTTCATTTGTTCGATGTTGATGTTTCTAGAGAAATGAAATCTCTACTGCCATGGGCGACTGAAGTCATTTTCCTCTGTGCTCTCCCAAAGCCAGCATTTAGACCTGTGATTCCTGCGGCCTGGTGCCTCTCCTGCTGGCAACTGTACTGTGGGTCCTCTCCAGCTTGATTCTTTCACCCCTCTTCATGGAAAGCAAAGAAACCTCATAATTGGTAAAGGGAGTCATCTTTCATGTCTAAAGAAATAGGACGTATAAACAAGAAAGAGACCCATCATATGGAAAAGAGAAGGAAAAAAACAGTGACGTTCAGCTCATGTTATATCTTCAGGCCACAAAATGTCAAGCAAATCTGTTGGCTAGAAAAGGGTATTTCATACCTACTCAGGAGGAACCATGTAATACAAAGCAAGGACCCCTGAATAAGAAATTCACACATTCATGTGAGACTTGGACCCATGTCCAAAAGTAGTTTGTTAATTTCCTTCAGCCAGTTGGTAGAGACTTTTGGACCAATTCAGCTCTCCTTTGCTTGGGCAGAACCACCACTTCCAGGAACAACAGAGCTAGCCTGTCCTTTTGCGTGTGCGATGTTTACTGTTCAGGTCCAACCCTCATCCAACCTAAGGGAACAAGCAATTATTTCAGGCACTAGGAATTATTTAGAATCAATCTAACTCACTATCCACAGGGAAAACATCCATACTGCTGCTGTCTAAAATAATGACTGTGTAAAAAAAAAAAAAAAATTACCTAGGAAGCCATTTCTTGTTAAAGAAGCATTTCAATGTAAGAATGCCTATGATTTGGATTCACTGGTATTAATCTCTCATTCATATAAAGAGTTCTTTCTGAGAGAATTACTTTTCAAAATAACATTACAAGAGGCCAGGTTAATGGATAAAGTGCTAAAGTTCAAATGAAAAAAAAGTGGTGATTTTATTTTTCTTTTTATCTCTTTCCTCCTTTGCATGTGAACCCTTATTGCTCCTCAAGGGTAAACAAGGATTAATTAGTACTAGCATATGACCACTTCGCTCCAAGGGTCACAACATTTCCAATTTTATCCCAGCTCATAAATGTTTACTTACATCTCTTTGCATTCCCAGGATCTGTGCCAAAAGATCATACCCAAGGCTTGATTTTCTTTCTTTCTTTTTTTTTTTTTAATAATGGCTCATTAAAATGCATTGTAGATCCTTTCCTCCTCTCTGGGAACAGTAAGAGATGGCTTTTAAAATGAAGTTCCACTAAGGGCGCCTGGATGGTGGCTCAGTCGGTTAAGCATCTGACTCTTGGTTTCGGCTCAGGTCATGATCTCAAGGTCATGATCTCATGGGTCATGAACTCGAGCCCTGCATCGGGCTCTGTGCTGAATGGGGAGTTTGTTTAAAGATTCTCTCCCTCTGCCCCTCCCCCCACTTGCCCTCATGCATGTGCTCTCTCTCTCTTTAAAATAAATAAATAAATATTTAAAATAAATAAATGAAGTTCCATTAATGAAAAGCATACATAGACTGAGAAAAATGAGAAAAACTTTTCCCTTCTTACCATGTTTTCATTCTCTTCTTCCCACCTTTTTTCCCTTTCTTCCTTCTTTCCTTCTTTCTTAGATTTCTATAGCAATCTAGTTGGTAGCTAATACTTGTTGAGTCGAGTGCTGTATCCAGGCACTGTAAAGACATATTCTTCATTATTGCCCCATAACAAGTCCAAGGAGTGTTAGATCATCCCCATTTTTAGATCATGAGTTTAGGTAACTTGCCCAAGTCACTTTGGCAGAGCTGAGATTTGCATAGTCTATTAGACCGAATGTTGCTCTGCATTTATTTGCTCTATATCGACATGTGCAACACTTCATTGGCTCTCCTTATCTCGCACCATATTCCAAACTAATAAATAATTGTTTAACATATTGCTTATAGAGTACCAAACCAAAATATTATGCTACTGATTCATTAGGTGTGCAAAGGCCTTTATTCCTTAAAGGTGTGATAAATCCCTTTAGAAGAGAGACTGTGCTAATGCTATGGACTGAATTGTGTCTCCCCAAAATTCATATGCTAAAGCCCTAAAGTGACCGTGTTTGGAGATAGGGCCTGTGAGGAGGATTTGATGAGGACATAATTGTGGGCCCTAATACGATAGGGCTGGTGCCCTTTATAAAAAGAGGAAGAGACACAGGAGTTCTATCCTTACCACTACATGAGAACATAAGAAGGTGGCCATCTGCAAGCCAGGAAGAGAGCCTTCACCGGAAGCTGAATTGGCTAACACCTTGATTTGGACTTCTCAGCCTCTGTAGCAGTGAGAAATACATTTCTGTTGTTTAAAGCCACAAAGTGTTTGGTACTTTGTTATGGCAGCCTGAGCAGACTGTCATTGCCTTATACATTTTAGTACTGATTGCCACACCCGACAGAGTTCTTTGTACATAGTAGATACATCAAAAAGGAGCTCTTATTAACCACTAGGTTAAGATAGTGCATAGGAAAACATGCAGTCATTTTGCCTCATCCTGACAAACTACTAAAACTTCAGTGAATTGTTTTAATGAAAAAAATAAATACACAGGGGTGCCTGGGTAGTGCAGTCGGTTAAGCGTCTGCTTTCAGCTCAGGTCGTGATCCCAGGGTCCTGGGATTGAGCCCCATGACCAGCTCCCTGCTCAATGGAAAGCCCGCTTCTCCCTCTCCCTCTGCTGCTCCCCCTGCTTGTGTGCTCGTGCTCTCTCTCTCTGTCAAATAAATAAATAAAATCTTTAAAGAAGTAAATAAATACACAAAAATGGAAAAACATGAGAAAGTTGAAAGAAAATACAAAGTTTTAGAAGATGAAAGCAGTTGGACAAATAAGGACTAATTTAGCAACCAAGTAGAAGCTGTATCTCAAGCTGGTGGAGAAGTGTTGAGAACCACCCCAGTTCATACTCCATACTCCTAACTGACAGAGGAACCAGCATGTCTCTGAAACTGGATAAAGGGAGTGGGAGAGGGTTGGATGGAGAAAATGAGGAAGAACTGGTGAAGTCTGTCTGAGAAGACCTAGATTCTCTCCTACTTTATGCCCTGGCGCCTCCCCCACTCTAGTAGAACTCCAGAGATTTGTTACCCAGAGATGTTGAAAAAGAGGATGACAAATACAACCAAGAGTAACAGGTGTCCCCAAAATAGGAGGATTAAGCAGATCTATGGCTACCATCTACACGCTAAAATGCTGAAAGTGGAAAATCCCAAACTCTTCTCTCACTGAGTCCTAGGAAGATTAGCGGCCATAACCCTGTGGGTTGTGGACTGGTGACTCTGAGCTGCCCAAGAAGAAATATGCAAAGATACTTATATTGAGGGTGACTCCAGAATGACCCACCCACCTTATCAGACATTGATGCTCAATGTTGAAATGTCCCACTCATATTGCTCAAAGCCTTTCATCAGCTTTCTAAGCTCCAGATCTCACCTAAAACAGATGCCATGGATTTCAGATATTTGAGGAAAACCTCTAAAGTTGATAATAGAAACCAGGGAAAAAAAATACACACAGAGAGAGAAATAAAGAGCTTGAAGGAAACAGACAATGAGAAAAAATAACATTAAACTTAAAAATTCAAGATAAAAGACGATATTGCATCCAAGAAGCAAAAACAGGATAATTTTAAAAAGGAATATTCTGAAAACAAAAAGTACCTATAAAGATTACTCTTGAGTCCTATTTTTTCCAAATGTCCAGGTTTTGGTCAGTCTTGCTGGATGGCTCAGCCTGGGTGAGGATTATAGCTCCTGGAGGTATCCCTGACTTTACCCACTGTGCTCTTCAAAACTGAGGCAAGCGGAAAGCAGACTCTTGCCTCAAATCTCTCTCCCTATACTTTCTCCAGGCAGCTTTTAACTAATAGTGGCTTCCCCTGAAACCCTGAATACTATCTTTCCCTGAATATGCATAGGTTTATATTTGTTACTCAGCTTAACAAAATGAAACAATGTTCACGAATGCATATACAAGTGCTAAAACTATTTGATGCCCACAGATCAGGTGGTGCTTACCTCAGATTGGGAGAGTGATCCATATAAGATATAGCAGCAGACTTTAAAATTACTGGTAATGTTCTTTCTTCATCTGGTGGTGTCTCTTCTTGTTCTTCAAACTACATAAATGTGCTGTGTAGTCTTTCTATGTATGACCCATTTTACCATTTAAATAGGTATGATGTGGAGAGAAGAGGCACTGGAGGTACAAATATCATAAATCTTTCAAAGAGCAGGTTGTTGACTTTAAAAAACAATCTTTCTACCTCTCCCTTCTGGAAGTAGAGTTACTGACTACTTCTTAAGGCTATTGTGCTAATAATTAGCTCAGGCCATGTTGCTTAGTAGGTTTTCAGGAAGTGTTACCTGAATTTGCTTTCAAAAGATTTTTTCCCCCACTAATTACCATTTGTTCAATCTAATGGCATTGTTCATTTTTGTTTTTATATTTTCTATTACTTATTTTTTGGTTTAAAATAAGAGTAGATACACAATGTTCTTCATTATTTTCATTATCTTATGTTTGGTTTTGTTTGTTTGTCTCTTTACCAGTGTTATATTGAAAGCACCTGGGAAATGACTTGGCTTAAATTATATTTTTAGTACAAAAACAAGGTGTTTTAATTTCCAAACCTAGAACATTATTCTCATTTCAAATGTAAACATGTGCTATGTTAAAGTTTTTTAAATTGAATATTAATTCATTAATTTATCCAGGAAAACATTTTTGACAATATAATTTAAGCCAAGTCATTTCAGGGGAAGAATGAAGGGGGCTAAATCGGAGGGGGAGATGAACCATGAGAGATGATGGACTCTGGAAAACAAACTGAGGGTTCTAGAGGGGAGGGGTGTGGGGGGATGGGTTAGCCTGGTGATGGGTACGTTCTGCCTAGAGCACTGGGTGTTATGCACAAACAATGAATCATGGAACACTACACCAAAACAAATGATGTAATATATGGTGATTAACATAACAATAAAAAATTTAAAAAACTGATGATGCAATGCATGGTGATTAACATAACAATAAAATTTAAGGAAAATAAATAAATAAATAAAATGTACCAAAAGTTTTTCTTTTATAAAATGATAGAAAATTAAAATCATAGGGCTCCTGGGTGGCTCAGTTGGTTAAGCGACTGCCTTCGGCTCAGGTCATGATCCTGGAGTCCCGGGATCGAGTCCCGCATCGGGCTCCCTGCTCGGCAGAGAGTCTGTTTCTCCCTCTGACCCTCTTCCTTCTCGTGCTCTCTATCTCTCATTCTCTCTCTCTCAAATAAATAAATAAAATCTTTAAAAAAAAAGAAAATTAAAATCATAAACGTGAAAGCAAGGAAGGAGTATTATATACCTTATGAACTGTACACACATACCTACAATGGGTTTTATGATATATATATGTATGTATATATTTATATACACACACTTTATTTTTTTAGTTTTATTTTTTATTTATTTACTTGAGAGAGAGAGAGATAGTGAGAGAGAGAGAGCACAAGCAGGGGAGAAGCAGGCTCCCTGCTGAGCAGGGAGCCCAACTCAGGACGTGATCCCAGGACCCTTAGGATCATGACCTGAGCTAAAGGCAGACACTTAACTGACTGAGCCACCCAGGCGCTCTATACACACATTTTAACATGATATTTATTATTAATGTTAACATCAGTGGTTATGTCTAATCTTGAAATTTATAATATCATATTAGAGTATAATTTATATACATAGCTCTATGATTCTGGTGAACTTATACTATTTTCCGGATTAGAATGTTTCACTCATCGAAATCTCATAAACTTGAAGAATATATGTATATATTTGAAAAGTTGATCATAAAAGAACAAATATAAACAAATAATCAATCCTACTAATTGCCCTATAATTTAGATGCTTGTAAATAAATTGGATGAGACTGCTTACTTAGTGTTAGGATTGATAATAACCAGGTATTGTGTTTTAGTGTGCAAAGATCTTCCCTGTTGGCTTGACACGCCCAAGAAATCAAAAATATTTCCAATCAGAATGAAGTTGGTCCTCTAAGGATAATGAAGAAATTGCAGCCAAGGTATTTACTTGTGGGCATACGAAGAGTTGATTTACTGAATACTGACATAAAAGTGAGCTGCTTCAGAAATTTTATGTGCAGATCTTTCTGTTATCTGGAGCTAATCACCAAGGAAGCAGACTGCAAAAACCATCAGATTCCAAAGCAGATGCATGAGGGAAATTGGCAGAATGAGCATGAAGATGTGCTTCTCTTTCCAAGCGGTTCTGACCTGTGAGAATTTCATTATCAGCTCATGTCTTTTACTGTTAAGATGTTAAGAGGGAGATTATCATTTGCGAACTAAAAGCTTTCTGGGAAGCCTCACAATAATTGATTTTTTTTCATTAAAATTCTTGATACCTGGCACTCCAGAAAAGTTGAAAAGATCTTTGGAAAGCTTTATTTGCAGGTAATATATGCACAATGAAAAGAACTAATGCAAATTACTCACATTTATTTATAATGATAATTCAATAGAGGTTGGTCCTCCAAGTATGGCTAAAAGACGTCACTACATTTAAGCAGGATTTCTAAACTATCCAAGGGTGTTCATTAAAAGAAGTGGCTCATTAGATGCATTTCAGTATACATAAAAAGAAGAAAATAAGCAAAAGAGGTTCAAGGAAACCAGCTCCTTTTTTGCATGATCATGCAATAAATCAACCTCTGAGATGCTAAAATACTTGTCAAAATGTTTTTGATATTTTGAGTTCAAACTTAAAAATTGCCATCTGTACGTGCCAGCAGAATTTAGTTATTCTATGGTTTAGTTATTGGTAACAGGTCAGAAATATAAGCAAAAATATTTGATAACTTAGATTCTACCATAAAAGTCCATGTTTTAAAAATGAGTGTTGGGCAGCAGATATTCTCGGTGTGTCTGAGAAGCACAGAGCAGGAAAATTAAGACAAATGAATAGAATTTTCTCAACTTTAAGATGTTTTCTCCCTTCCTTAAAAGTTTTTTTTTCAATCATTTGCATCTGCTATGATTTAATTGCAGCAAACGAGCACTGGCAGAAGAATTTGAAGTTGGTGGACTTAATATACAGCAGTGGTTTCAGTTTTAGGGAAATGGTTATCATTGTGATTTTTTTAATTTTGTTTTGTAGCATGAATATTTAATTAAATTGAGCATCCCTAAATTCCATGAACTTAACCAAATTACATAAGTTTGTGCTAACTACATTCATTATATTATTACATATAATGATATTTCATTATGCTCTGAAGGGAACACTACAACTTCCATGTGGTTCTACACATGAGCAACTTTAGGAACCACTGAGCTATAAAAATACATTTTCTTTAGCCCAAGTGAAAAGCAAACATCAGTGGGAACTTACTACTCCCATTGCCAGTCATTTACAACTGAATGAATTTACAAATTACCTTTCTCTTATTCTCTAGCACCCTGTTTATTTCATAATAACTTTTTATCACAAAATACAATTAGTTATTACTTAAAAGTTTTTTCTTGCCTTTTTGCCACACCAGATAGTAAGCTCTCAGTTGTATCCCAGGCTGAGCAAGTCACATAGAGAAAGCTCAGTAAATACTTATTGATTTATTGAATTCATTTAGTAGAAAGAAATCTGTATAGCAATTTCCAGACTGTTTCTTCTTCGCCTCCTCTCCCTCTCCCTCCTCTCTCCCCTCCCCTCCCTCTCCCCACCTCTTCTTTTTTTCCTTCTTCTTTTTCTTCTTCTTCTTCTTCTTCTTCTTCTTCTTCTTCTTCTTCTTCTTCTTCTTCTTCTTCTATGAACTGTCCCATTCCTTGACAAATTGACTAAGTAACTGAAGTAACTGCAGAATGAAATAAATTCACTTGGGGGTTTCCACATGTTATCAGAGTCACACAGTACTAATTATGAAGGATGTTGCAGAAAACCAGAGTAGACTTCCTAAATCGAAGACAGATGTATGCAAAAATAATACATATTTTCAAATCCATGCCTATTCAGATGTCAGGGGATACAGCAGACTGCAAAAGGTCCAAGAAAAGCCAGAGCTGGATAATAGAGCATTAAAAGCAGATTTTATTCAGGACGATTGCAATAGAGCAAAACAGGCCTCTGTATACAACAGGGCTCAATTGTGAATACAGCACGGGCAAGTGAGATTTATAGCCAAGGAGCAGGGCCAGGGTTAGTGGATGGAAAATTACTAACAGGAAAAATCAGGGTTAAGTGGGGTTCTGGCTAAACCAACCTAACAGGATTCTTGCTGAGGACAGGCCAGGTAATTGGATGTCACCTAGGGGTAGGTAGAAGATGGGGAGCATAATGAGATATTGAGGGTGATCAGATATTGAGGGGGTGGTTCTCAAACTGAGGAGTCTTAATAAAATTGAATTTCACAAGGACATGTGTAGATGGGCCTAGAAGATTCAGGAACCTGACTAGAGTTTGGTCAAGCAAAGAGTCTTTGCCGAAAGGGGGAGTAGTAACCCTAGCTCGTGATGATAATAAACTCTGTAATACAAAAGAAACTTTTAAAAAGATAATTTTCCTTTTTTTTAATTGCTTTTCAGTGCTATCAATATTTTGTAGCTTATACAGATAATATAAATCCTCCCATACATGCACTGGAATTACTTCTCTCATTTCACTCCACTAAATTACATCCCAGTTCGCTTTTTGAGAACATTATTTCCATGTCCTTGCTCTAAAGAACATAAGTACTGCAGGAAGCCATTAAGCACAGCTCTGTTCTGTTTGAAGGTATCATTAAGACCAACCCTTTGATGCATTGCTATCTGTATCCCCTAGATGCTCCATTGTGGCTAACTGTTACCAACAGGTTTCATTTTTTTTTCTTCCCCTTTTGATGCCAGGTACAAAGCCTCCTATCCTTCTGACAAAAGCTGCTTGCTGGTCCCATGTGAAAATCCATAGGACATATCTTTTTTTTCATTTTTTATTGAGATGACTGGTGTCAGCAGACATTGCCTCCACACCCTCTCTCTGTACTCACTAGGAAGCACACCAGCTGCCCTGGACTTGTAGCTGGGTTGAAGTCATGCTGGGGTAACTAGGCCCTCAAGCAGTGCCCTTAAGAGGCTTTGTGAAGGGTGCCTGGGTGGCTCAGTTGGTTGGGTATCCAACTCTTGATTTCAGCTCAGGTCATGATCTCAGGGTTGTGGGCATGGGGCCTGCTTAAGATTCTCTCTCTCCCTCTCTCTCTGCACCTCTCCCCCACCCTCCACTCACTTGCTAACGCACTCTAAATAAAGAATAAATAAATAAATAAATAGCTTTGTGAATTACCCGTGCTCAATGAGAAACCTTTTCCTAATCCATCCCTCCATCCCTAAAGTTTGAAAATCAGATTTTGATGAATCAGGAAACGAAGCAATCCCGAAAAAGTGGCATTTTGACTTTTGGTAGTGGGACCCCCACTTAGCAGCAGATTGGCTGCCACCCACAGGCTGACCATGGACATGTTTGAACTTCTTCATTTAACATGCTCTCCTTGCCTCTGCTTCTGTCAGAATCTTGTCTTATGCTCTTTCAATTTTTTCTCACGTTCACCTTCTAAATAGATTTTGTACTGAGGCTATTTGCTGCATACAGCACATCCCTTTATTGCCTCTGTGTGTGTGGGGGGGGGTTTGTATTCCTTTTCTTTCTTCTCATCTTGGACTCTTCTAGATTTTGTCAGCTTTTTGCAGAGCCCATTATTAGAGTTCACCTTTCTGGCTTCCTTTCACTACTTCTATCTTCTACAGCCATGCTCTTTGAACTTCCTTCAGCCTAAGAAATCCTAGTGTTTCTTCATTCTGTACCTTGTAGAATCATTTGGTTAAATACACTCAAGTAAAACATGAGAGATACTAATTGCAGAGGGCATTTACTCAGCCTCTATCACCGAACATTCATTTCCTCTCCAGTAAGCCATCTTTCCCCCATTCACAGCCATATGTTTTGGAGGAACAAAAGGAAAGTATCTGTCTTCCCTTGGGTAATGTGGGAGTGTGTATATAATGTCTGTGTGTGTATATAATGAATAGTAGCAGTCATTTAATATCATAAGGGGAGAGCCTGAAAGTTCCTGCAGGGTCATTCACTGTGTGAAACCTGAGGATTGAAACGCCACCATGGAGAAAGAGAAGGAGGCAGAAAAAAGTGACATTAGTATCTTACTCTTAACATTAGTAACATAACCTGAGTGACTGGATCAAGTCTTACCTGAAATCAAGACTACCTTTCAGTGTTGAGAGAGTAAATTCCCTTCATTGTTTAAGTCGGTTTAGTAGGTCTCACTGTTACTGGAATCAAAAGATTTGTCAGTAAAGCGTCTGCATTCCACCATATTGTTTCTAAATGCCTCCAGGTTGCATGCAATATTACCACCATTAAGGGAGATCTTCTGAAGCAGTTCAGAATTAAATACATTATTTATTTCCCAACTATTTGCCTTTTTCTTGGTAGCTTTTGGTTTTGTGGGCACCTTATTTCCCTCTTGAGTGATGTGTGTAAGGATGTGTGGTGGGATTGTCTATTCATAGATCAATAGTTCTCAAAACTAGCAATCCAGCCAAGTCATCCAGGTGCTTTAGAAAACTTCAGAGACCTTGCATCCTTTCTTCTAGGGCTTCTTTTTCAGTAGATCCGAGGTGGGGCTTGGTTATCAAAATCCTGGATTGTATGAATGAGTCTGTGTGCCATTATGGTTTAAAGCCCCTGTCATTGTGCATCATTTCACTGCTGGTTTTAGAAGACCCAGAGAGGAAATAATTTACTGGGAAGGAAATAATTTACTGGAAATAATAGACAGGAAATAATTTACTGGAAAAAAATGAGTCTTGTTGGCTCTCTCTAAAGTTAACCATGTTGTGTGGAAAAGTTGCTAACTGGATTTATACATGCCTCTATTCAGTCATTCTTCCTAAAATTAGTATTGGATACTCATTTCCATTTGTCTGAAAAATGGTAGATAATTTTTAAGTACTGGAGGTACAGATCAAACAAAAACAGAAGAGTCCCTACCCTCATGGAGTTTGTAGTCTCATGGGGGAAGCATCCAATAAATAAGCATCTTAATAGGTCGTTACAGAGCAAAGTGCAATGTTGGAAGTAAGCATGGTCATGGATGGTAGCATTGCTGGGAGTGTCTGAATTTATATGAGTTAGGTGAAGTCCCGTACACTTGCACGCCTCAGGATGCATGCCTCCTTTGGTTGATGAACTGGCCATTCAAATACCTGTTGGCAAAAGGCTAACTACTCATTCATCCATCTCACAAAGAGTAATAGCCTACTGAATGCTGTATGGGATGTGGTGAAGTCAGTTCACTTTATAAAAGACACAGGATTTTCTGAGTGGAGAAATAGAACTAGAAAGAAAGTGTTTAAAGTAATTTACTCTCTTTGAATAAAGAGTACATAAAGGTACAAGATGCAACATTCATGAGGTACAACAGATCAACAGTGAAAAGAAAATCTGCTTCTTCTTCTTGCCAGCAGCCCACTTCTCTCCTCTCTTCTATAAAACCAATCACTGTTACCTGTTTCTGTGTGCTCTTCAGGAGAGGCTATAAGCATATGCAAGTGTGTGCATCGGTATTTACACAAATGACAGCATACTGTACCTGCTATTCTGTAGCTTGCTTTCTTTTAACTTAAGAATATATACTGGACATTTTCCTACATCATACATGCGTAAGTGGATCTTTTTAACTATGTTATAGTAATGTTTTATGTGACTATACCATAATTTATTTAATGAGTCCCATATTGAAAGATTGATAGGTTATTTCCAATTGTTTGCTATTAAGACTTCAGCTAAGAACTTCCTTACATAGTCATCTTTTAACACATCTGAGACTATCTGGAAAATAAATTCTTTGGAACGAAATTGTTTGGTTAAAAGATACAAATATTTGTAATCTTGAAAGGTATCCTTAAATTGTCCTCAGTACAGATTGTGACCATTTACACTCCCACCAAAGCTTCAGCAGACTGTCCATCTCTGTCCATAAAACTCATGAACAGAGAATATATTATTAGCTACCATATCTTTGCGGATTTAACAGGTGAAAGTGACAATACTTTAATTTATATTCATGTTACTTGTGAGTGAAGTTGAACTTTTTGTTTTTAATATGTTTAAAATGCCACTTTCACCTTGTCTGTGAGTTATTCATTCCTTCATGTCTCTTGCAAATTTTTTATTGGGTTGTTACCCTATTTCTTTTTGATTTGCAATTGTTTTTTTTTATATGAAGAAAAACTCAACCATTTTTTCATGACTTCTATCGCAAATATTGCTTATTAAATATTGCCTTTTGACTTCATTCATAATTTTCCCACATAGAATATTATTACTTGAAGCCAAATATAACCAATCTTTTTGTATTAAACATTCCTCCATGTTTGTTTTATTCTCAAACACGTTTTTGTTTCTATGTCTAATTTTTTATCCTCCTGGAATTTATTTTGATATAGGCAATAAATGAGAACTACAACTATTATTTCCAAGAAAGATATCAATTTTCCCTCACCCACATGCTGTACCTATTTTATCAAATACTAATATCAATTTACCATATGTATTTGGATCTAATTCTGGACTCTGGCTTCTAGTCCATTGACCTGGGACTGCAAGATTTGACAGAGGGAGGGGGCAGGATTGGGTGCTAGGCATTGATTAAAACCAAAATTTAGGCATGTGTAGAATCAGGACTGGCTAAGTCAGGACAACTTGTATGACAAACGGGACCGTGGCATTGTCTATGAAGTCCCATCTTTTAAGGTTTTCACAGCTGGAATAATAATTTTAAGATGCTGTAATTTAGCTTTGCCTGCGAGCACACAAAATCAATGATCTAACTGTAGAGTGTACAAATACTCATTTAGATTTCCTCCCTCAAATAGGAGTGTAATTTGTTTGGTTTTCTTTCCCTAGGAATTGCACATGTAAAGGGTTTTATATTTTAAATTGCCAACTTTATTAACAATAAAAAAGCCTAAATAAGCAAGAGGATCAATAATATTTTCCATGAAATAGTAATACTCTCTTCCCATTTCCTGTCTTTTATATTAGAATGCAATTATTATTGCTGTATGTGAATTAGCAGAAAAAGGCTAGAGGTTCGCCCACTTTAAAAGGATTCATTCTATTTTCTTTACTTTTGCCATGAGAAAATATCCAAAGAAGAATTCACAAGCAATTCAGCAATCATAGACAAAAATAGGGGCAGATATACGAGCAAAGGAGATTTTTACTCTTTCTCTCATCTATTTATTCCATTCCCTGACCCACACATTGCATTCATAAGGCTGTTTATTGAGGAGACTGAGAAAAAGATAGAAAACACCTTATCTACCCAAACAAAGAAACTATTGAGAATAAATAAAGCATTGACATTTCCAAAAACAGTTAAATGAGTTCTCTTGGCATTATTTATTTTGGCATCCCTGTAGCATTCCTTCGTCTGGCTATAAATCCTTATGTTGGGTTAGGGTTTTTTGTGTTTGGAGCATGTATCCCGTCTGCTTAAGACAGGAAAGAAATAAACAACCTATCAGTCAAGGGCATGAGTAAAAATTATGTCATGAATTGGAAAAAAAGAACAGTTGTAGTGCACAAGAGGACTTAAAGGAGGTCCTTATCCAAAGTAGGTATAAAGAAAAGCAAATTGTTCAACAATAGGTTTTGTCATCTTATAGTGACTGTTCAGATGTACTTATGAGTGTGTTAGGGAAGGAAGCCACTTAGACCTCACATTCTGTTCTTCTTAGTCCCCATCGATTGCTGAGAAAGACTCATTCATATTTCTCCAGGAGTGAGGGGGTTTCATTGTGAGGCTAGACTCAGGACCTGGAGCTGAAAGGTATCAGGGACTCAGAGAGCTCAGGATCCTCTGCTGGCAGTCCTGTTTCGGCCTTTTAAAGGTGAAAATGAGTCCCAGAGCCTTACAGAGTCAAAATACATAGCCATCATAGGCTGAAGTCATGGGGAAAGCCAATTTTGACTTAGCTGACTGCAAATGTCTTTTCTCCATCTCACAGTTTTTGCTTTCTAATCATATCTGCTCCTGGATACTTTTAGCTCATACCCAGGCTTTTATGGTTTCTCAGCCAAGATCAGTCAGCCTTGATCTCACTGTGATCTGCCTCATTCTCTTGGTGTTTTTGAGATTAGGTGCTTGGAAGAGGGAAACACATTGGTTCATGTCTCCCTTATGCCTTGTCATAAGCAACCCTAAAGGAGGCTGCCTTTGGCTGTGTTCTCACCTTTGGCCCAATCAACTCTGGCAAGTTTGTGGACATGATTCAAAATATGGCTATTTTACCAGCTGGGGCTGTGAGTTGTCAATGTCTCTTTAAGCTAGTCTGAAGCTGGACCTGTCTTTGATTGCTGCAGTACACCACCTGCCCATCTCTGTAAGTACATTTAAGAATTTCTTACCTTGGGTGCCTGGGTGGCTCCGTTGGTCAAGCAACTGCCTTTGGCTCAGGTTCATGATCCTGGGATAGAATCCCATATCGGGCTCCCCCTGCTCTACGGGGAATCTGTTTCTCCCTTTCCCTCTGCCTGCAACTCCCCTTGCTTGTGCTCTCTCTCTGTCAAATAAATAAATAAAATCTTACAAAAAAAATTCTTACCTTGTGAATGTTCCCAAGACAATTCATGTATTTTGGCTATTCCCATTGCTTTTGTAAGAAATATGTTAAATGCCTATCAATTCAGTGATTCTGGGAAATTAAGTCCCAGTATAATGGGGACAAAAATATTAATGTGTGGGTACTATCTTCACCCACCCTGGCTTTCTAGGAGGAGAGGCTATTACTTTTTTATTTAGTTAGTTAAAAAACAAAATTTGAGTAAATGTTAACGATCTTACTGGTTTCAATCAATCATTCATGAATCAGGCAGCATCCAATCTAGCAGGTAGAAAGGAGATCTGAGGAGCTGGACAAAATGAAAGACTTTTACAGGCAGAAGGGAGGGAGAACAAGGAAGTTATACTAGGCAAAAAAAGCAGGTTGGTTATTGCAATGTTACTTACCCTATATGGATGGTAGGTGCCTATCAGGCAGATTACATAACTAGCGCTGACCAGGTAGGTGATTCCTGACTGACTGGCTTAAGGTACCATTTCTGGGAAAGCCAAAATAGCAATTAAGTTTTGTTTCGGTGATGTGGGGCTTAGCATAGTTGACTTCATTTTGGACTTGTTGTCTTATTTTTAACAAGATCTAAAGCAGTAAAGTTGATTGATTTTTTTACTGAGTAAAAATTTATTTCATTGAGGCTTCAGCCTATATTTCTATGTATTTTGACTTTCTAAAGCACTAATATTTCTGCCCTACCTCCAGTGATTAACATGGTTTCAATCTCAATGAATTAGAAGCACTTACTGATACATCCTTAACTGTATGCCAAATTCCAGCCAATTACTCTATCTCTATGAAGCAGTATCATCAGCTTTCCATTGTTTGAAGTCATGGGGAGTCTTTTTATTCATTGAACAGATATGTATGGAATGATTGCTATACTCAGAGAACTGCTTTAGGTTTAGTGAATACCACAGTGAACACTGGCAATATCCCTACTCTTTTGCAACTTCAAGTTCAGTAGAGGAAGAGAGGAAAAGAATGTTTCATTTTAAACAGAGCAATATAAAAATAAGGCAAGGTGAATTTAATTTTCTTGACATGAATTACTGAAAAATACACTTAATTGTTGAACTACATAAAGCTGGCCTCAGTTTGTAGTGCTGAGATCGTCACTGACTCAGTACCTTTGAAAAGACACAGTTATGGTCCATATATTTTAACTGCACCATTCTGCAGACCTACAGTTACATTGTGATAGGAACACTGTCATCCAGGATATTGAGGATAAAAAGGAATTTCTGTGACTCAGAATTGGCCAAAAATGTCTTAACTATTCCGCATGAGCTCCTGTGCAGTGTGTGAGTCATCCTGGCATATTGCATGGAGTTAATTGTCCTAGACATATCTTCCTACCTTGGGGATAAATGGGCTAAAGCAGTGTGGCTGGGGTTTAAATGAAAGGAGGGAGGAAATAAGCAAGAAAGGAAGTGAAAAATGGGAAGTGATTAATTGTACATACAAGACAGAAGAGACCCAGTAAGGTGCCTCAGTTTATTCCATTTTTGATATAATGAGGTTTGGATATGAAGGTTGTAGGAAGAGTTTTAAAGTGCCAAGCATAAACGGTGAGACCAGGATGCTAGGACAGAGCAGAAAGGTACTGATGTCGTCTGGAGCCAAAGTGGAAAGGTACTGATTTGCTTACACTGAGACCTAGAGTTAGGCATCAGCCCTTATGTTAGTTTGCCACAGCTGCCAAAATAAAGTATCTGAGACTGGGGCCATTGTGGGGTGGGGGGGGTGCTTTTGAACAACAGAAATTTATTTTCTCACAGTTCTGGGGGCTAGAAATTCAAGATCAAGGTGTCAGCAGGATTGATTCCTTCTGAGGGCTGTGAGGGAAGGATCTGTTCTAGGGCTCTCCCCTTGGCTTTTCCCTGTGTCTTCATATCATCCTCCCTCTGCCCATGTGTGTGTTTTATTTCTCTTCTTATAGGGACACCAGTTATATGGAGTTAGGGCCCACGCCTAAGACCAGTTTTGACTTAATCACCTCTGTCAAGGCCCGATCTCCAAATGTGCTCACATTACATTTTAAAGTTGGGTCTTCAACATAAGAATTTTTTAAGGGATACAATTTAGCCCATAACAGCTCTCATATCAAATCCCTAGGTAGTAAACTTCTCCCTGTGGCAAATCATTTTCAGCACTGCCACTGGTGTATAAGCTTTATCTTCCTTGAGGCCATATAAAACATATGACTCTGTGTTTCAAAAATGATCATTTGAGGCCTTTTAAGATCTGACTCCTGTCTACCTTTTCAGCCTATCCCACATCCCCCTTATACTCTTGTTCTCTGAACAAATTATTTATCCTGAAACAAACACACTCTCTGTCTGCCTGTATAAGTCCAATCCACCTTTCAAGGACTTGCACAATTTTTGTCTTCTTCCTGAGGTCTTCTCAAAACCGTGAAAGAGACGGAGCTATTTTTGAGTAGCTTCTTATGGAATAGAAAGATGCATCTTAGGGTCAAAGACTTGAGTTCTTAACCTAGCATTGTCACTTACAAGACTTGGGCTTTTCAGCAAGCCAGTTAACCAATCAAAGGCTCAGAGCAGATATGAAATAGTCTAAGGGACTGCCTCTCGTGTATGGTTATGGCAATAACATTACATAGTTCACAGACCTGACATGGGGTCTGGAATATACTAGGTGCTCAGTAATCAGTAGTGTCCTGCTTCTCCAGGCCACTGCCATCTCCTTTCTTTTCTTGCAGTCACCTTTTATGTGTGTCAGTGTGTCTCATTCAGTACTTACCAACGTATCAGTGTGGTTTGCTTTATACCTATTGTGTGTGCGCGTGAGGTCATGATTGGGGCAACACCCGGATTTATGTTGGCTTCCAAGCTGACTTCTAAAACAATACCAAGCCAGGGCGCCTGGGTGGCTCAGTTGGTTGGGCGACTGCCTTCGGCTCGGGTCATGATCCTGGAGTCCCGGGATCGAGTCCCGCATCGGGCTCCCTGCTCGGCGGGGAGTCTGCTTCTCCCTCTGACCCTCTTCCCTCTCGTGCTCTCTCTCTCTCATTCTCTCCTATCTCAAATAAATAAATAAAATCTTTAAAAAAAAAAATAAATAAATAAATAAATAAATAAAACAATACCAAGCCAAGAACCTAGTACATGGAAGAAAAACAAAAATTATGTGCCAGTGGAAAGGCAAAAGGACTGGATTGAAAGAAAATATGTGGAGTTTTATTTCATTCCCACTATCCCACGTACATTCTTGTAAATTGCCAATGTGTGTGAAAAGTGCAAAACCCAATTCCATCTATGAAAGATGATTGAGGACCTGGATTATCCTCAGCCCAGATGATTAGTCTCCAAACAGCTTTGAGCTCCTGTAGTTTGCTTGTTTTCCTTGATAGCTTGAAAATTTTAGGTATTTTAAATATAGAAAGTTGGAAGGACAACCAGGTAAAATGGCTTTTGCTATTCAGTACCCATCTGCATTCCGTTCAGTGCTCCTCCACGACCAAAAAGAGAACCTATACTGCCCCACTATCAATAAAATGATCCTTTAAATATATATAGTGAGACTAATTGTTAAGGCTCTTTATAAATATTGACTAATTAGTTAATAATACTTTACAGGCTTTTTTCCCTCACCACAGCTCCTCCTATGACTTCATTTTGGTTTTTTTTGTTTGTTTGTTTGTTTTTGTCAGGCAGGATTTCTTCTGCCCATGCCACTACTGTGTTAAGTGTCTTATGGTAGTCCTAAATTAGAGAAGGCAAAGGGATTATCTCCAAGCCCCAAAAGCAATTAATACAGCCTTTTATCTGTTAGACTGACAAATGCGCCAGGAACAGCATCTTTGTGAAACGGACTTGCAGGCATGTGTTAGGCTTTAGTTTCATCCTGAGGCTTAATTGTTTTTCAGTTGGAACTGTCTTAAATTCAACATTACCATATGCCAGTGGAACAGAAACATATGGAAAAGTTGTAAAGCAAAAACAGATAACCATTGCTGTGTTCTTTGCTTACATTCAAAAGAGTTAATCATTTCACATTAACAGGAACTTCCAGACAAACTCCTTTTTTTCCGTTCTCTTGGTGGAGATGTTAACTAGAAATTTGGAAAACTAGTCAAGCTTGCCCTTTTTTTTAAAAGAGACTTCTGCAGAGTGGTTAGGAGATCTTACACTGCAATCAGTGAGACCCTGGTTCAAATTTGAACTCCAACACTTAGTAGAAGTTGCATAACCTAAAACAAGTTACAAATGTCTGCAATACCCAGTTCTCTCGTCTACGAAGGAAGGATGATGTGTACCTTATAGAATTGTATTATGAGGATTATAGCTCTTAGTTTGGATTTTGAATAAATGAGTGATGTATACATAATATATTTAGCATCATTCCTAATTCCTAACATGGTGAATATCCAGTAAATGTTGGCCATTATTGTATCCCACAGATTATTGTAACACTAGCTTATTCATCAGGTCACTCTTAAGCATTCAATACAAATGGGAAGCCTGGGACAAAAAGAGAAGTAAAAGCTAAAGTTGAAGGGAAAATGATTATTATGGTCCCTTATACGACCCTAAATCTTATTCAGGACACTTCAGGTTTGCCAGTTCAGTTAAGAGTTCACAATACCCACCACTCATGCCTATCCTTTTCTTTTTTTTAAGTTGTAATTTAATTTATTTAAAATGAATTCATTTATAATAAGCATTTGATGAGATGAAAGGGAAAAAAACTTTCTTGCTTATTCTCCTACAGCTGAGCTGATATGGCTTAGGCTTTATATCTTGACAAAGGGTAGACCAAGTTAAGAACTTGGCTTTTATGATGACTGTCTTCAGTGTTTTTTCAGAAATGTTGATCAGTGGGCATGATCAATCAGAATGGATGAGAATGATCCCAGAAGCCTGCTTCCATGCCAGGTGTAAATCTTTTAGTTACTGGATCAAGTAAAGATCCAGCAGGAGGTTTTTCCAAATCTTGAGGTGGTGTCAAGGGAGGGACTAAGAGGGTCACTTGGAGATTTTGTAGCAATGGCTCCATGCCAATCACTATAGAAGCATTTTAATATTTTAACATCAATACGGTAATGCTATGGTGTACCAGTTGAATATCAGGCCTACATTTTTTACATATTTGGTTATGATCTCCATCCCCTGCTTCTTTGTAGCCCACTTTCTCTGGGCACATATTGAAATGATGAATCCAAGTTGATCAGTTTAAAGCTCCACAGAGAAACAATATAGGACAGTGATTAAGAATTTGAGTTTTCATGAGAGACTATGGACACTGAGAAGCAACCTGAGGGTTCTAGAGGGGAGGGGGTGGGGGGATGGGTTAGCCTGGTGATGGGTATCAAAGAGGGCACGTACTACATGGAGCACTGGGTGTTATGCACAAACAATGAATCATGTAATACTACATCAAAAACTAATGATGTAATGTATGGTGATTAACATAACATAATAAAAAAAAAAGAATTTGAGTTTTGAGGGGCACCTGCATGGCTCAGTCGGTTAAGCGGCTCAGGTCATGATCCCAGTGTCCTGGGATCAAGTCCTGCATCGGGCTCCCTGTTCAGTGGGGAGTCTGCTTCTCCCTCTACCCCTCCCCCTGCTCATGCTCTCTGTCTCTCTCTCAAATAAATAAATAAATCTTTTTTTATTTAAAATTTTTATTTATTTATTTGACAGAGAGAGACACAGCGAGAGAGGGAACACAAGCAGGGAGAGAGGGAGAGGGAGAAGAAGCAGGCCTCCTGCAGAGCAGGGAGCCCGATGTGGAGCTTGATCCCAGGACCCCAGGACCATGACTTGAGCCGAAGGCAGACGCTTAATGACTGAGCCACCCAGGCGCCTAATAAATAAAATCTTTAAAAAAAATGTTTAAAAAATAGACTTTGAGTTTTGGAATTAGGATGACCTGGATTTGAGTCTTGCCTCTGTCACTTAAGAGTTATATGACCTTTGGTGAATCACCTATAATCCCCGAAGCTTACTCATTCATTCACACATGCATTTAATCAGTAGATATTTATCATGCACTTAAAGTAAATATCCCAAGTGAGTGAGTAGAAATGATGAACAACACTGAGGTATCTGACATGAGAATTACATTAAAATTGGGCAATATGATATAAAAATAATTAGTTAACAGCTATATCAACATCATATATATATATATCAACATCATATGATGATACATGCTATTGAGGAAAAGATAAAAGAAAGGAATAGAGGGGGAGAATTTATTTAGAAAGGTGGTCAGGAAAGGACTCTCCATATAAGTGACATTAGCACTGAGACCTGAATAATAAGGAGTAGACAGTTATGAAGAGCTGGCCAAAGGGCATTGCAGGCAAAGGAAACAGCCAGAGAAAGGGCTATGAAGCAGGGATATGCTTCATGAGTTCAAGAAATAGAATAAAGAGAGTGTATGAGCAAGAGCCTATCCGGAGATAATGTCAGAAGGGTAGGCAGAGGCCAGATCATGTAGGACCTTACCAGCTACCGTAAGAAGTTGAGGTTTTTATTTTAAACATATTGGGTGGCTATTGGTGTTTTCAGCAGGGAGATTGCAGGGTCTTATTTTCCTCACCTGTAAAATGGGATGCTATTGGTGGCAGTGGAAGGGTAAATGAAGAGATGCATGTAAAGTGCTCAGCAACCTCTGAAATATATTGAGCCCTCAGTAACTAGTGGATTAAATGTTTTGGCTGCTAATGTTTAGCCAGGGGACATCTTTGCATCTCCAACACAAAGGAAAGAGAACAAAAAGTTAAACCAAATCGACCTTGGCAAAGAACAACCGAGCGTTGTGGACTCTTTAGGCCACGGAGACTTATGTTGAATAGCCACTGATCGTAATTCAGGATAACAAATGTCTTTTCATTTCATGGAACGGTGGCATGCTGGGACTATCTTGTTTATGAGCTTGATGAATCAGATGAAAGGCTTTCCCAGTGTTGTCTGATACTAATTATCTTTTAATGAAACCTTCTTGATTGCTGTAAAAAATACCCCAAAGTCTGTTTTCCAGGCAAAAAGCCAGTGCCACACAGTCAGCCGTGACTAATGCTACTGGTGTATTGCCATAGGCTGAAAGTCCTTGCGTACCTTTCCTGAAATATGGGGTTTCAGGATTCATGTTCTCATGTCTGTGTCTGATATGTTTTTTGATACAAATTTTCTTTAGGAATGGTATATACTATCTTAGCGATTAAGGACAAAATATGCCATATTATTCTCCCCTTTCCTGAAACCAGATTGGCCTTCTGACAATATCCATTTCCAACATATTTGCATTCATTTTTCAACAATACTGTGTTTTGCAGAAGACCATCACTAAACTTGAATTTACAATCACCTGTTTCTTTTCCAAGAGGCATGATCCCCCCCCCTTGAATGACCTTTTGTGTAAGAAGACAGTCCCTTTTTCAAGGAGTAATAAAAGAGCAGAGGACAACACAACTGCAAGTATCATTCAATGCCCTTGGTTGCTTTGACATTATTTTTGGATGTATTCAAGCTGTCAAAACCCCTCTGCCTCAAGACCCAATTCAGCCATTGTCTGACCAGACAATGTGGCCCTGTGTGAATAGAGAGTGAAGACACCTAGTCACAGACCAATGAGAAAAAATCCACATAGGCTGGCAGGCAAGATGGGGCTAGTTAAGAAGGCTTAAACTGCTCTAATGTCAAGAGACAGTAAGCAGATTGTCCTGGCAGCTGCCAGAGCGGCCACTGATACAGCTCCCTTCCCGTTGCTATGACCACAAGCTCCAGAAAGTAATTTTGTGTTAACCTTTCCACCTCAGTCCCTGAAGTGTCATTGAGACCTCAAAGAATCAGTAGACGATGATAAGAGCTTGTACCTGGCATTGGTCTTCAGTGAGCGATAGTGTCTAAAAGTAGGTGACTGGCCCTGGCCTTCCATTTTGAGGTTTCAGAGTCTAGCCCTTGTCAGTGACCACCTATCATGAGAAATGTCAGAAATCATGCTAACTTGTAATGCAGAAGACTGGGGTAGAAAACAGGATGCCAGTTTATTAGCACACGGTAGAAAATATATCTGTCACATAGAACTGAAACCCCAGTATTTACATAATTATTTCACACTTCTTGTGATATAGAAAGCACAATCGTTATTGGAAGAAAACTTTGTTGAATCGGTATAAATTGATAAATATTAAAAAGTCCAAATCACCAGTACTTTCTCTATTTACGGATAGACTGCTTCATTGCAGTTTCTTGGGCTGTAAGCAACAGAAATACATGCCCACTAGCTTATATTAAAAATGAACTCATAGAAAACATATGGGGAAGCTCAGTTTAAGGAAATACTGAAGAACTGGATTTCAGAGAGGACAAAAACCAAAGTAGCCCTGGAAATACGTTGCAAGCTAATGTGTTGGGGTGTTGGGGGACCATTTTCTTGAATCTGTTCCAGTAGTTTTCTTGTCTTTAATTACACCACCCAAAGTTCAATTTTCTGACAGAGGAAGTTAGCCATAGCTTGGGTCAAAGCTCACCCCTTTAACAGGAAGGGCAGAGAACCTTGAAGAATCCCGAAATACAACTTGCGTTAGAGCAGGGTACTAGATGAAAACGAAATGTAAAATTTGGAAGTTGTTTGAAGGTCATGAAAACAGCACAAGAGTACATATGTGTATGTATGTGTATATATAATGTCCTTTTATTTTGCATTTTTGATGCTTTGACATCCTGGGGCTTCCCCAACCCTGGAGGCACAGAACCCCCGAGGGTTAGCTAATTTCTAGAGATAGTAAAAGAGCACATCTTTCATATAAAAATAAACAGATCCAGAGCCCATATCCCCAACCACCTCCTTTATTGGGCTCTCACTCTGGGCCATTTTGCCCATCTGTGTTAGTCACCCCAGGACCAGGTATAGACAACTAGGGACAGCCCTTAAGCCTCAGAGCCCATTGACATTATTCAAACTAGCCAAAACTAAGCCTGCTTACCTTGCCTCACCCATTCCTTCTTAAAGAAATCATTGTAAAGACTCTTGACCACATCTTCCCCTTGTTCTTCTACCTCGTGAGTGACCCTGGTGCCACCCCATGTGGGCTTGCATGGTTTGCTGTGCTTACAGTGTCTAGGAAACTGTGAGTAAATTACATCCTTCATGGCAGTTATTTCTGTGTCTCCATGTCTTACCGTACTTGATTAAAACAAGTCATGGGTACCCTTAAGTACATATATAATTACTTCAAGGGCTAAATTGAACTGGCTGAGAGACGGTAGGTAGATCTCTAGTGTGGCATCTCCCTAAGGATTCTCTAAGAATGGTTTTGATTGAACACCATCTGGGCTTCCTCTGCTGATGTGACAACTTGACCTTGTGTCGTAAGATAGGACCCAGCTATATACCTCATATGACTTCAAAATATTCTTCCTGCATTCTCACTTCATTATCTGGAACTGATCTCCAATCCAAAAGGAAAAGTCTTTCGTTTCAGCTCCTTGAGGAAAGGGACTTTCTTGTAAAGTAAAGAAATAATTTTAGAAATAATAATTCCAAAAAAATTTAGAATAAAGGACTACATCTCAAATGTCACTGAGATGAACACAAACAGAAATCTTAATATCCTTGTGACCTTTTGAGATCTCAGTGCTACCTACAAGTACTGACATCGGATCAAGCTAACACAGGAGGAGGGCCAGTGTCCAAGCCTCATCTGAAGGAGTTAATGCAACTTTCATAGACCCTCAGCCTGTCCCTGGGGGAGTAGTTAAGGTACTAGTAGTCTCTTTTGCCAGTTGGTTCAATTCCTGATGCTTTTAAAGAGACAAAAATGGTATATGTAGGTGTAGCGGCTGCCCTTTTTAGGGACTCTTTGACTTTAAAAAATTTCTGCTAAACATTTTAGAGAGTGTGATCATGTTTAGTGCCAAATGGGGCTTGAGGGGAATCTGCACATTCTGAGGTTTGAGGTTTTTAAGTTCCTCCTGAGGGTCATTCTAAAGCAGAAGAAATAGTTAATTAAAACAAAAAGGACCTTGAATTTTGTGAAGGTGTTTAGGGTTGGGGGTAGCGGGTGGAGATTTTCAGACTCTCTCTCTCTCTTTTTCTTTCTCAGATTTCCAGTTTGAGTGCTATTCTGCATATATCCCAATTCCCTGTTTGGTGTGTATGTGATAGAAGGGGGCGGAGAAAAGCAATGAGAATCACAAAAATGACCCAAATCCAGAGTCTTAATCAGGACTTAGCATCGATGCTGCTGGATTCTGAGTTCTTCCACCATCAAGACCCTAAAATGAGAAAGAGGTTTGTACACCCAAAGGGTTATTTATTGCTCTGGGAGATTTTCCATTTTCTGGACATTGTTGTGCCTCTCTGCAGAATTCTCCTGCAGGTAAAATTGCTAGGTGAAAGCTCTCTGAACACTTCAGATGAGTGAGAAGGAAGTCCTGGGCTATATCCCTCCAGACGCTGATGCTGACATGAACCTGCCAGCAGCTATCAGGGTTAATGTTGTAACTTTCTAGAGGTCACCCTGAGGTCTGCCTTAGAAGAATTTTCCTAGAGCTGTTAAGGTTTTGGTGAATTCATGCATATCTAAATGTTCCATTTGGCCACTAAGCTTTTTTTTTTTTTTTTAATTTAGAATCATCCCTCAACCAGGTTTAAAATGGAATTAGTATCTTTGATGATGGCAGAAATGCATGAAAACGAAATTTTCTGAAATGTTGGAGAGGAAGGAAGGGGTGTAGAGACTTTGTGAGTGAAAGTCATTGGTTCATTCATTCATTCAAGACACACTTATTGAGTGGAAATTAAAGGAAAATACCATGAGAAGTACTAAGGAAAAGTACCTTTGAAGAAGGGATACTTTCAGGTGATTTTGTCTGGCTCTTCATTGGGAAGGGGAATATAGGCTAACTGTACGTTACATGTAGCTGTAGTGGGGCCTGAGCTAGAGCCTAAACTGGGAACCAAACATATGGGCATGTTTCACAGACTAGTGGCCAGCGTGAAGTCAGTTTGCAGAGGAACTGGGGAGTATTCTGGCACAAAACTTCTGCTAAGGGCCTAGTATATCTAGGAACTTCATGAATATTTATTTACTGAGCAGTGAATTTTATTACCTGCTCCATGTTTAAATTATAAGGAAAGTGAGATCCAAAGAAGTTCATATAACTGGCTTATAATGACCAGTTATAAGCTGGTCACTGTCTTGATGACTAATTAAAACAGTTTTCTAAAGACTTTAGATACAAGTTTTCTAATCTAAGTCATCTTAGATTCATCCAGGCTTGTCCATAGTTATCCCTATTTTGAAATTTGGATTGCCTGGTGATGGGTTGTGGAGGGGAGAGGACGTCAGTTTTACATCGGAATCTGGATCCAGGTTGGAGGAAGCAAGGGAAAGGCTACTGACACTTTCTCTCAACATTCAGAGAGTGGCCTCAGGGCAAAGCCTTTTGAAACACAAATTCTCTAAGCTTTTGATACTCAACAATCAAGAATTGTTGTTTTCTATTCTCTAAGTATTTATTCTTTGACATCCCTCCTGGAGGTACTGAAGACAAAATTCAGGAAGGTAAAGGGCAAATACTGGAAATAAAGGAAAGTCTGGTCCCATTTCCAAACGCTACATTGGCTCCTCATCATGAACTTAGTATATGCAAATCTGTGTTGAGTAATTTGACATCCTCCCCCAGTTGATTTTCATAATGACTTCATTCAGTGGGGGCGATTATTAGCTCTGTGTTTTTAGAGAAAGGAATATTTAAGTGCTGGAACCAGGGGAGGAGCCCAGTTTTGTGTGACTTCTAAACTCAACATTTTAATCTGTTTTACTGCCTGCCCCTTCCTGATCGGAGGAGGGAATGAAAGCATTAATTAAGCCTTAGTCTTTTCACCCAGGCCATGTTCTCATGACCCCAGGCTAACCTTTCTGAAATATCATTCCAACTGGCTTCCATGCCTCTGACTCAATGAATCTTTCCTGAGTTTGATTGTGAGAAGACATTTCGTGAGATGTCATTTTGGTTTTCTATTGCGTTAAACCCCATCTAAACTTAGTGTCCTGAAACAGCAATGATTTGCCATTTGTTAAGATTCTGTTGGTAGACAGAGTGATAAATCTGCTGGTCTTCTAGATTTCTTGTGTGGCTGTATTCAGCTGGCCAGTGGGCTGGAGTGGGAGCCCAAGAAAGCTTCCCTCACATATCTTGGGCTTGCTGCCTGGGTCATGTCAGTTCTTCTCCATGCTTTAATCTACTCCTCAGACTGTCTCTCCACTAGCACCTCTTTCTCCAGAGCCTCTTTGTGTGCTGGAGGATAGCATTTACTTCCTTGCAGGATGGCAGCTGGGCTATAAGAGAGCATAGAGGAAGCGTCCGGGCCTGCCCTGTGGCAACATTTCTGTACCATCCTGTTGGTCAAGGGAAGTCACACAGCCAACCCAGACTCAAGTGGAGAGGAAAGAGACTCCATCTCTTGCTGGGAGTAATTTCTGGTGGTCTTATTTATACTGCCAAAGGAAAAGCACTTCCTTTTATAAGCCTATTTTGCAGATTCTGATCAGATAAATCATTCTGGAAAGGCAAGTTCACTAAGTTACCTCTCCAGATAAAAATTCCTGTGACTCTTCATTGCCCACAGGGAAAGCTATACCACCATCCTCTGAAATTTAGGGTCTTTTGTGATATGTTCCCACTTACCACTACCATTTTACCATCTTTTTTCTTCTTTCTAGGTAGCCCTCCCCCATCTCCCTAAGTACTGCAAACTTGTTTCTGATTGTACTGAAGTGGGGATAATTTTTCCTTTCTTTCTTCTAGGTTCTTTGGCTGGTCTAATATTTAAACTGACATAAGACAGATTAACAGAAGTGGTGTCTGAGTGGCTCAGTCAGTTAAGTGTCTGCCTTCAGTTCAGGTCATGATCTCAGGGTCCTGGGATCTAACCCCACATCAGGCTCTCTGCTCAGCGGGGAGCCTGCTTCTCCCTCTGCCTCTGCCCCTCCCCTGACTTGTGCTCATGCTCTCTCTCAATTAAATGAAGAAATAAAAAGACAGGTTAACAGGAGAAAAAACAAATTTTGTACATATGGGAGCCCCATACAAATATAAGACCCAAAGGGGAGCCGGGTAGTTGAGGCTTATATAACATCTTGAGCTAAGGAAAGGGTTAAGAGTCTGAGGGTATAAAGGGAAGAAAGGCCATTCATAGGAAGGTGAGAGGAGATGACTGGAAATCACAGGTTGCTCTGTTATGCAGATACGGTTCCTTAAAAGGTATTTCTTGTAAAAGCTCTCTTGGTGTAGACCCCCTTTCCATTGCAAATTTAGGTAATTGAGAGGGAGGTAAAAAGCTGTTTCTGAATCTTTAGTTTCTTAAAAATAATCAGTCTAGAATAATCTTTATGCCAAAGAGGCATATTTTGGGGTGACATTCTACTCCTCTTCATTACAAACTAGGGAAGATATTTAAGATAACTCTCCAACATCCACCAAAGAGAAAGATACCTTTCACTGTCTCTTTGCAACCAAAATAATTGCTACTTTGCAAAATTAAAACTAGTCACTGTAATGGGAATATCAAACCAACTATTCAGAGCTATGCAGACAAATAGAGGCTTGTCTGAGCTTGTCCTTTTCAATTGGTTGTGAATTGGCTAATGTATAAATATATTCTATGATGGTTCTATGCCAGATTCTGTTTATTTTAGAATATGCTCTCTACTAGAGACAAATAATCATCAGGCAAATACCCATGAGTAATTGCAACACAACATTTTCAAGCAGGCTTTTCTTTTTTAGCATGAAAGCTGATATAAATATTTATTCACGTGTCAGGTCATTTCAGTCGAAGTTACAAGGCAAAGCAGACAAAGACATTTATCACATTTAAAGTGATATTTTTCAATGTTTTGATTCATGTAATGAACTTTCTCAGAATTCACTGTTCATGGACACAGCATCTGGAGAGCTATTTAATGATCATAAGTTTTATTTAATAAATAAGTCAGCTTTGTCAAAATGATGTATGTTAAACAGTATCCTTAAGAACATAAAAAAAGGATGGAGACTATATTTCACTCTTTCCATTCTTGTCTCTACTGCCTTAGTATTTTTAGCAAGTTTTCCCAAAACAGTCATAGAACTTCCAGAAAGGACACTTGAAATTGGGCCATTTTTCTTTTAAACTGTAAGTGTTATCATTCATCATCTCTTTGGGATATTGAATATAGTATCATATATCTGCTTCCATTGTTCTCACACAATAGTTATCAAATACAGGTGAAAAATGATGATGGAAAGGGTTTACATTTTTTTAGTTATTATCAAGGGCTAAAAATTACCTATCATATCCATTCCAGGCAATGTTCACTTAAAGTAGAGTTCAAGAAGAATAAAACAATTCCTAATCCAGTTTATCCTTCTCAAAAAAGTTTAACTCTGAACCTTGACATGATTTAATGAAACACTTCCATTTTCTTACCTGAAAAGAACAAAACCTCAAATAGCAGCTGCATGAACCATTTAGGATGAGAATGTGTAACTACCAAGGTTTTAAACTCAGTGATATAAGGTATCATGAGACCTTAACCACATTAGACCAAGATTTAGACTTGATCAATACTCCATAGACTGGGTCTTAATTCCTAGGCTTCCTTGGGTCTCAGACTACTTTGAAAATGCAATGATGCATACATGAAGAAAATTTTACTGCAAATATTAAGGGCTTTGTGTATCTTCAGAATCCTGAGACCTATAGTATCTGAAATGAAGAACTCCTGATAGAAATAAACCCCCTCACTCCTGCCCACATTTCCACCTTCATCTTGTACCAAACTCTGCAACTTTTTCTCTACTTTACCCACTTTCGATTTCTTTTGGGTCTTCATACATGCCAAACTCACTCTTGCCCAAGACCTTTGTACTTGTTCCTCCTCTAACCTAGAGTAATTTTTCCTTGGATTTTTGCATGGCTGGCTTCTTCTTATCACTTAAATTAGAGTTCTAATGTCACACTCTCAGAGGCATGACATTAGACATTTATAGTCCTGTTATTGTGTCTCCATCACATATCTGCATGTATGCATACATGCACGTGGGCACGCACGCGGGCATGCAAGCACACACACACACACACACTTATACAGAACCACATAGTATATTAAATTGTGTCAATTTCTTCATAACCTTATTCCTCTTATAGCAGGAGCCATGCCTATCTCTCTCACCACTAGATGGATAATATCTGGTACCTAAAATGTACTGAATGTATCTTTATGGAATAAACATATGGATGAAAGAATGAATTAATAGCTGAATAAACATGGACTCCATTGAATTCCAACTGTATTTGCCATTAAATTAATTGAAATCAATTTATGTTACTAAACATGGCATAATGTATAAAAACTTCTGTTTGGAGAATGTTCATATGCATTTTTAATGTCTCATCTAACCTATGACAGGCTGGAATAAGTATATGACATGAAAAAGTTCCCAAACAGGTGTAATCAACAAAGAGATCAGATGGTTGGGAAAATCTTAAAAAGCTCTTCTTTGTTCTTACCGCTCATAATCTTTCACATGTTTTGGTGGTGATCAAAGACACAGTGTTTATAAGGAGGAAATTCTTAAGAGGGAAGCTTTGACAAAGACCATACTGAAAGACAAAGTGAATAGTAAATGAGTCGCTTGGATTAAGGGATGGGAAAGACATATTTTGTTGGAGAAATTGCTCCACAGTGAGGAAATGAATCACCAGAGACTTTCAGCAAGCAAGGCCTATAAATCACGAGATTTATCATTTCATACCTGCTGTTCTCCACATGTCCATTTTTGGCCCTGGAGTTGGCATCTGGGAATTTTATGTGCTAGATACAAAATAAATGATTAACATCTCATTATTAAAATTCAATGCCCTAAACTCAACCATTGTTTTATCAAATTGTTGTCTAAAGAGGTTGATATCTTATGTACTTACTGAGAGTCTTTAGTCTGATAAGAACTCTCCTAAAATCTTACAACTTGGTCCTGATCTGCGGTAGTTGATTTTCTCTCCAAAGATTAACACTCTCTAAGGGCGACGACATACTCCAGCAGACTACACAGCAAGAGAGCCTATGCTTGTATTTTCTCAAAGCTTATTGGCAACTGGGGGGTGGTGGTGGTGGTGGGGGGAGCACTCACTCAGTGCCTGGCAGGATGCTGTGCAACTGATAAATGATGAACTGAATTGGCTTCTTCAGTTATTTTGAACATTGTGCTGACAAGGCCACATTTATTTGTCTATTCTCCATTGGGCTAATTCATGTTTCTTATGTACACAAATTAAGTTTTGTGACCCAATCAGTCATCTTGAAAATAAATTTATTTAATAAGAATAGCAATTATCTTACTTTTATTCCCAGCCTTAATCATAAAGGCCGATTGTGCATTGATTCACATGTCCTTTTATTTAATATCTGACCCCTGACTAGAATGTGAGCTCCACAAGAATTGGGATCATGGCTGTTTTGTTCTTTTTATGTATGGGAGATAGAGTACTTGGCCCATAGAGACCTATCAATATAAATTTATAAAACAGCTGTATGAATATATGAATGTGAATGAAAAAGAAATATATGAAATCTTTGTTCTTTATTTACTCATACATTCAACCTTTTACTGGACCAGTCCCTACCCACAAGTTAGCTTATTGTCTAGTGGGTGACATACCTACTGGCAACTAGAATATGATCTGGAGGAGCTACGTTAAAAGTAGAGCAGAATGATGTGGAGGCACGAAGTTAGTGAAATATATATCTGCATGAACAAGCTAGGACTAGATGGGGTGGACAGTGTAGGGAGTTTGAATGTGATCATCCTGTAATAGGAATCCAGAGGGTGGATCAGTAGACCTGGTGTGTTAGAAGCATAAATGCCCAGCACTGCAGAACACAACACAGGCAAAGTGGTGGCAGTTCCCACACCAAAGCTGGTAAGAAGCATGCTCTTCGACTCAAGAAGAGCATGGGTCCAAGTGAGAGTCGGATTGTCATTTTAGAGTTAGCATCATTATTTTAAGATACAAGGAACTAGCCAATATTGAGAAAATAAGGTGTACGACCCTGGTGCACCGGCTTTGTATTGTGTCCATTTGGCTAAACCGGAATTCCTTTTCTCAGAATTCCCTTCCCCATGTTGTGAACCTCAGCATTAGCCACAAGAGAAATTTTCCACAATATTTGGAAGGCAAATGTGATGCAGCGGACATATCTTTGTACTGTGAAGATTAGGGTAGGGTACCAAATGCTGTGGGGCTTGCACACTTTGTTACTTGTGCACATCGATGGCCTGGGCCTGCACTGGAACCACAGCTTCCCTGAGCCCTGGGCCAGTTGTGGAGAGGAGCCAGCTCCCTTTGCAGATCACCTGCCCTACCAAGGCAGAAAGCATTGAGATAAACATGGATTCTACTTTCCCACATGGGTTCCTTGTCATCCTTTCTCTCATCCGTGTCCCATTCTCCTTCCTGACTGCCAGTCTCATCACCTCCAGTGATGCTGGGCTCCACACCTGACACAGAGACCACAGCCTATATAGATTTCCCCACCAGCTCCTGAGCGTGCAAGGGCTAATGCTGTAATAAATCCCTTATCGTATAGTATCCCCAGAAGTTGTGCTTTTCTGACCAAAGCATCACTGATATAGAACCTCTTTGCTTTTGGTACTGTCAATGTTATTAGGGATTTATTGTGCATGTCCTATGTAGTAGGGTGCCTGTGCCAGACAGCACCTCTCATTTAAATTTCGTGACTACGCCATGAGGTGTAGATACTGTTGTTATTCCTAATTTACTGATAAGAAAATTGAAGTTGAAATAGGTCAAAAAGTGACAAAAGCCATATAGTTAATTAGTAACAACTCTGAGATTTGAACCCAGGAGTGTCTAGGTGTCCCCAGCCACTGCCTACACCACCTGCCGCCAGAGAGGCAGTGAACAAGAGCATGAGCCAGACTCTTGAGGTCAATTCCAGTGGCACCAGAGGCATCCTTGGCACCAGGAGCACCACTTCTTGGAGGAGATATGGGGCATATTCATAGGTAAAATGGGGTTAAGTGTTCATACTGCATAAGTTTGTTTGGGGAATTAAACAAGCTGATACACCTAAAGTATTGAGAAGAATGCCTGGCAAAGAGTGTTGTTGCTACTGCTTCCGTTCCCCATCCCTGACCCCCTCTCTGGCTGTCAGCACCTCGGGGCTCGGAATGGCTATGCACCGGGGCCCCCACTGCAAGGTGTCACGTGGCTGGTCTAACCCATTCTGCTCTTGGGCTCCCAACAAAACTAACCTATTTCATGTCTCATTTCCTTGGCGCTGTGTTGTCCGCTAGATGCCTCAAAGCGCTAAAGCAAATTAAATGAACTCACCTTTGATAATGCATTCCCTACTTAAATTGTATGTTCCTCAAGAAACTTGATACCTTAATCTTTACCCAGGTTTAAAAGTAAATGGCATTAAAATAACTACTGGAAGAGAAATGGTGAGAATAATGGTGAGAATTTCAAAGAGAGATGCAGATGGGGCTAATTTGTGTGTGTGTGTGTGTGTGTGTGTGTGTGTGTGTGTGTGTGTGTTGAGTCATTTGCCTGCTCTGTCTGTAGTCCCCAACTAGCTGAATTGGTTTGTAAAGAGTAGCTGAGTAGCATACAAGTGGCATGACCCTCTGAATTCATCCTTTCTTTTTTAGCTACTAAAGCTCTCCCAGGTCTTCAATAAAGCTTTCTTTGTTGGCATTTATCATAAAGCCTTACATGTGACAGACACTTCCCTTCTCTCTTCTTTCTCATTGCCTCTCATTCAGCAGATGAGCTTTCAGTCATTTCTATTGGAATTATATTTTATGGCCTTTTGTTCCTGCCCTTTTAATGTCAATTTACACATTGAATTATACTGGCTATTATTATGTGAGAACTGTTAATCATGAACAAATGGATAAAGCACATTTCTTTCTATGATGTAGACCAAAGATCAATAGTCATTATTTTTGGATCTAAAACATAAGAAACTTGGAAAAACATCATCTGTCAAAATTCCAGATTACAGTTTGTTCATTTCTAAATTAACACTGACATAAATCAATCACCACAAATGAGGAGGCATGTATGTGCCTCTGTGTATACGTATATTTTGCACATAAGTAATCTCTGTATGATAATTCCTTTTCCTGTTCTTGATCTTGTGCTACAATTCTAAAAGTCTCATAAAATTGAAGGGCAATTTGCAATTCACAGGAAAGAGAAATATGGAATTGAATTTAAAATAGAGAAAATGAGAGAGCAAATATAATTGTATCACTTTCTTCTAAAGATCAAAGGTTTCAAATGAGAATTTGAGTTGTACCTCTATTTATACATACAGAGAAACTCCGCTGTTCCTCCTGAACCCCCTTAAAAATTATTGTAAAAGATCATGATGCTGTGTTTCTCTGTGATCCTTATCACCTTACTACAAATTTACACTTGGAAATGTAATCACTTCCTCTCTTTTTAAAAGCCTCTTTTTTTTTTCAAATCCACTCCAAATGTATTTAAGAGGAAAGGAGGAAAATGCATTTTAACTTTCATCAGCAACAAGTACTTGCCAGGTTCCTCAACTGCTGACATTTTGCTTTCTAAGGAATCGGGTAAAATGACTCCAGGGGCAATGATGGTTACCACCTAATGGAAAGAGTATATGGACTTTTTTTGCATAATTGGCCTTACAATTTCTAAGAAGGCGGTTAAATGCATCACTATGTCCACTGAACGATACAAAATTTAAAGTGCAATCACTGGGTGAAATTGTCTGAAAATATTGTAGGACATGTTGACCTAATATGCCTTTTGAAATTCCAGATTAATTTTTTGTTGTCACCCCCTTCAAGAAGCTTTTCTTGCCCATGCCAGGTAAAAGCCAGTCACCCATATTCCAGTGGTCCTGTGGTTTCTCACAGCACCGGGCAATGTACCCGTTTTGTGGTTGTCTTCGTGTCCTCAGTCTACAGCCCTCCTGAGGACAGACACTGAGTCTGTTTGTGGACCTCAGGGCCCAGCAGAGTGTAGGGTACATCGTAGGAACTTGTTAAACCATAGCAGAGTGGATACAATGATGACACTGACTTGATACTTCAAAAAATAAAAATGCACTGTGCATGTTTTTGGTGGGGAGGAGAGTCAACATGTAGGGAATGCAAAAACCCTCTTTTCCCAATTGGAGAGTAAGCTTCTGAAATCTGGATCAAGTTTCTAGTTTTAATTTAATTCTGTCTCAGTTTGCTATCACTGCATAACAAATGACCACAATTTAGCAGCTTAAAATAACTCCCATTTATAATCTGTTTTTTTTAAAGATTTTATTTATTTACTTGAGAGAGGAGGGGAGGGCAGAGGGGAGGGGCAAAGGGGAGAAGCACAGGAAGAGGGAGCAGCAGACTCCCAGCTGAGCAGGGAGCCTGACATGGGACTTGATCCCAGGACCCCAGGATCATGACCTGAGCCTAAGGCAGATGCTTAACCAACTAAGCCACCCAGGTACCCTATAATCTCACAGTTCTTTAGGTCAGAAGTCCAGGTGAACCAGACTGGGATCTCTACTTAGGGTCTCATAAGATCAAAATCAAGGTGTTGGCTAGTTTGTGCTTTTATCTGGAAGCCCTTGGAAGAATCTTCTTCAAAGCTCATTCGGTTTAGGGCAGAATCTGGTTCCTGGAGTGTTACTTCATCATATTTTCAGGTTGACCCCATGCAGTGGTCACAGGATGGGAATTACACAGCGATGAGGGTCACTGTGGGTGATTCTTAGAATTTTACCTACCATAATTTCTTTTGCACCAAAAATGTTAACATGTAGTAGCCACTTGATAAATGCTGAGCAATAAATAAGTGAAATGTGCAACAATAGAAGCCCTTGTTCCCAGTTAAATTAGATGAAGGGACCATGTTTGGAGAAAAGATGGGCACACCTGCTCCCTAGGTTTGGCTTTCCATTTCATCCTACCTATGAGTCTTCAGCTGTTGGCCTCTATCTCCAAGTCTTGGTTTTGACTAGAGTATCCTCAACAGGTTAGGTTGAGAGACAAGAGCATCAACGAATAGATTTTGTTATGGAACATTTTGGTTATAGTATAATATAGATAACAAATCAGGTTTCTTTTGTCATTTTAGATGTATTAGTGCTTAGAATTTTCCCCAGTTCTTAAAAATGCTTGGAAGTATGTTAAGATATATGTATATATAAAATCTTTAAAATTAATGTATACTTAAAAATTAAAAATAAAAGATAATTTAAAAATATATATCATAGTTACGTTATATATATAGTGGTCCCCAGATGCTGGAAACATATGTAAAACTGCATTACATCTAATGTCATGTGCTTCCCAGTGTGTGGCACAGGAACCACAAGCAAATGTGATCCCCACTGCTGACAGAGGCAGACATGGGTGTTCAGACCCTGGCTGAGTTTAACCTCATACACAAAGGCCACTTTCAGCCTTGAAACTTTCCTGTCCTGGAGATACTGAAGTTAGATTTGAGTGAGAGATTTCAAATCAGGGTAATAGCTGCACCAAATGATTCAAAAAACTGGTTTTATTGACTATACAGAACAGAATCAATAATGTAGCCACGGTTTGTTACAAGCCCTTACGCCCTGATCACCAGGCTAGGCTCTGGTGGAGCAGTTCCTGGTTCCATAGGTGATATACTGGAACTGAAAGTGGTCCACTCATGGCTATGGATAAAAGGCAAATCTGTGATAGGAGCTTTGTGCCCAGCCACAGGAAAGGCAATAATTGCCCTTGGTACCCACAAGTGGCTTTGAACGTCAACCCCTCTTGTCGGTACCCGGGCTCGGACAGAGCCACACATCCAGTGACCACAGAACTCCATAGCTCACCTGTTATTTAAATTTTCACTTTTCTCCTGACTGTGTTGTGCAGCTGAGTACTAGGTTTCTTCATTTTTGCTCTTTTCACCCATTTCCTAACTCTCTTTGACACATCATGTGGAGACCCGATAAATAAATTTAAAGATGTTAATTCTATTTCAAGCATAATATTAAAGTGGCTTGGCTTTCTGAGATCAAAAGACATCAGATAACTAAGCTGGAGGAATTTAAGAACAAGAGTAATCTTTTGGGTTTGTCTTTTTTTTCAACTTGTTGGGAATATCTAGTAGTTGTCAAAAATGGGAGGGCTTTGTGCCATTACTATAGGAGGTGCTGAGGGTACAGTGGTGAATTAAATAAAGCCCTTAATTCAAGGAGCTTATATTTTAGCAAAAAAATGGATATTAAATTAAAATATTGCACCTTTGGGGCGTCTGGGTGGCGCAATCAGTTAAGTGTCCGACTTGATTTCAGCTCAGGTCGTGACCTCAGGATGGTGAGATTGAGTGGACTCCATGTTCAGCACAGAGTCTGCCTGAGATTCTCTCTTCCTCTCCCTCTGCCCCTCTCGCTCATGTGCTCGCTCTTTCTCTAAAATAGATAAATTTTTTTAAAGATTTTATTTATTTATTTGACAGAGACAGCAAGAATGGGAACACAAGCAGGGGGGAGCTGGAGAGGGAGAAGCAGGCTCCCCACTGAGCAGGGAGCCCAACATGGGGCTCGATCGCAGGATGCTGGGATCATGACCTGAGTCAAAGGCAGACGCTTAATGACTGAAGCACCCAGGCGCCCCTAGATAAATAAATCTTAAAAAAAAAGTTCACATTTAATAACTGCAAGACTGCAAAGTGCTTTGAAAGAGAGATAAGATGCTAGGGAAGCATTTAATGGGGGTTCTAATATCATTTGTGAAAGTCAAGAAATGTTCCGTGAGGAAGTGATACCTCAGTTAGGGTCTGAAGGGAGGTGGTCAAAAGAAGTCCAGAGAGGGAAGAAGAACATTTGAGGTGGAGAAAACGTGGATCCTCAGGGCCCAACATACATGAAGGCCTCAAGTCTAGAAAGAGTATGGCACACTCCAGGACCAGTGCCCACGTCAGTGTGACTAGAGAGGTGATGTGAAAGTGACACAGATGGCTGGAGAAATAGATGTCAAAACACACAGGTCCTATTAACACATTGTGGGAGTCTGAGACTTACTCTCAGAGCAGGAGAAAGGAATGAGTCAGAATAGACTAGGTTATGCTGAATAACAAACTACTCCCCAAATTTTTGTGATTTAATCTAAGAACATATTTGATTTCTCACCCACACTCTGCGCAAGATCCATGTGTATAAGCAGGAGGCTCTGCTCTACCTAGTTATTTGGGACCCAGGCAACAGAGACTCTGCCATCCAGTAGCTACACCAGCTGGAACACCATCGTCCCTAGCAATCACTGAAGCAGGGGGAAAAAAGAAATTGTGGAATTGTATCTGGAATTGTCACTATTCACTCAGAGAGTGACATGTGTCACTTACTTTCAAATCTCCTTGCCAGAGTTTCCAAGCCCTGCCTAATGGCAAGATATTTGGTAGTTGTTACCGTCTCTGCCAGAGAATGCACTGAACGCGTTTAAGCAAAAGACAGATATCATCTGTTTTTTTTTTAAGAGTGCTGTGTAAACAACAGGCCCATTTTTCATTTATATCAGGTTCATACCTGGTTAATAAACATAAAATGCTATAGATGTTGTGTCTCCAGAGTAAGGAATTTGAAAAGTTCCTCATCATATGCTCATGGTCAGAGGGCAAACATGTTATGACATCTGTGTGAGTTACAATCGGCAGAATTATCTTACCATATGGAATCTTATTAAACTTTGGGAGCTAGGTAGGGGTACATCACAAGCCTTTGTCTTTAGTCCTGAGATGCTCAATATTTTAATCTATCACTTGAATGAGGATTTGGAAACCATGCCATTGAAATGTTCACAGGTAGCAAGGGTACCAAGATATGATAAGTTGAGGAAGGATAAAGGAAAGCTAATGGAGTTAGTTTTAGCAGGGAAAATGATAAAAAGGTCATGTTTTGGGATCAAAAGACCAGCTTGCTATACAAATGCAAAATCGGGCCTGTGAGGCCTAGAAACATTATGTGTGAAGTGAGTTGTGGGAAATGTGTTGGTTGACTTTCAGTTCAAGATGAGTTAGGAGGACAACAAAAATTGGGCTATTCATATGTTTCAAGAGCAGAGCAGAGGAAGCTGGATTCCCACCCTCACCCTTCATGCTGGTCAAACCAGAACTCAGGTGTTTATGGTAAAAAAAAAAAAAAAAAAGGAAGGGAATCTAACCAGCTGTAGCAGAGGGTTAGAGGAGAGAAGGCATGTGTTACAAACGTGGACATGCCACAGTAACAATGGAATTAATTAAATCGAAAGGTGGGCAAGGAGAGAGTGGTTGGGAAGAAGTGTAAATGTAATTTAAGATAGATTTAAGGCAAATGGAGCAAGGTCAAATGTGCAGCTAGTGGGATGAGGGGAAAGGGAAACAGTGAAATGAGGCTTGGCTGAAGAAACAGACACACTTGAGAGGGATGTAGTGATTACCTTTAATCACTGAAGGGCTTTCAGGTGGTAGATTGATGGGATCTATTTGACCTTAAGGGATAGAACCAGGGCTAGTACTGCAAATTGCAGGTGGGTGGATTTGGGCTCAATATCTTAACAGGCAGACCTGCCCAAGGAAGCCACAAGCTGCCTCAGAATAGAGGGAATTCTCTTCAGCACTCGAGAGGTGAGAGCGGGGAACAGGTAGGGTATGTCATTATAACTGTTAACATGTATATAAATGCTTACAGTGTGGGACTGAGTGCTAACTCACATTACGTCCTTTAGTGTTCACCCGGTGAGATAGGCAGTTTTTCTGTCCATTTCACTGATGGGAAAATGGAGGCTCAAGGGGAAAGGTTCTGTGACTTGGAGCTCAGAGGAGTCAGGGTCTAGCAATCTGGTTGCAGAGACCTTTCTACTCCTCAGGATGGATGTTTCCTTCTCGGGGCAGGAACTCTTCTGAAGGAATTCAGGGATCAGGGCCATAGGAATTCAAAAGGTCAAAGGTTACTTCAGCTTAGACACTCCAAAGAAATGGGGTGAAGTCTAGCATTTGGAAATTTGGGGACAGCTAATCAACTTGAGCCAATAAAATATACTAATGTAACAATTATTCTACAATATCTTTTTGACAAAATTAAATGCCCTCAGGGAGTTTGTCCACAGTCTGTTAAATTGTATTTCCCTCCCAATTAGAGTTTTTCATTAAAACGGAATGTTCTCACGGTGGACGCCCAATCTATTCCTTTCCTTTTCTTCATTCTCAGGGGATTCCCAGCTATTCCTCAAAACCAGCAGCTTCACTTTTGCCCCGGGCTTTTTGCACTAGCTGTTCTGTTTGACTTCAAGATTCTTCCCAAGTGATTCCCATAGCTGGGTAATTACCCTTTTCAAGTGTTGGTTAAAATATCTTCTCAGCGTGTCCTACATATTCTGTAAAATCCCATATCCCTTTTTCCCCCGTGCATTCTTAGCACCCCTTCTCCGGCTCCCCTTTCTTCATCCATGGCACTTAATTCTTATGTACTACATCCTTGTTTCATATTTTCATTGGTTAATGTCTCTCTGCTGCTAGAATGTACATTTTCAAGGGGCAAAGACTTTTGTGTTTGTTCAGTGATGTATTATGGAGCCTTGGAAGAGGTTGGCACATTGTCGCTACACAAGAAAGATTTGTGGAATGAATCCAGAATTTACTAAGAAGTTTGCACTTGAGGCCTGCTGAAGGTGTTGAGAATTGAGTCTGAGCCTTCCCACCATCCATTTACTTCTGGCAGATCCTCCTGATCAGTTAGGGAAAGACAGCTATGGCTACCATTGACCACTCTCATCCCTGCTAATGCTCTTTAGCAGAGATCAGCAAACCTTCTTAATAAGGGTTAGATGGGAAATATTTTAGGCTTTACAAGCCATACAATCTCTGTTGTAGCTACTCAGCTCTGACATTACAATATGAAAACAGCTATAGACAATATGTAAACAAATGGGAAATGGGTGTGTTCCAAAAAATTTGTATTTGTATTTACAAACAGGCTTTGGACTGGATGTGGCCCATTGGCTGTAGTTGGCCAACATTGGTGTCAGAAGTCGAAGGCTAGAATGGCTTAAATGTGACTATCACTTCAAATTGAGTCAACACATTTTTATTTGCAGCCCTACTATGTGTCAGAGACTGTTCTTTGGGCTGAGAAATAAGCCAGGAACAAAACCATCTGTGCTCAGCATGGAACTTAGGATCTAGCAGTGGGAATAAAGAGCAAGTGCATCATTTATCACAAAGGTAAAATTCAGTGTCAGCTGGTATGTTGTAGAAATATAGCCATAAACACCTTGTAACGGCAAGGTGATGCATGCTATGAATAAAACACATTAGGGTAAAGTCTGATAAGGTGATATTTAAACATGGAAATGTATAAGGAGTAAGGGAGTGAGCCATGGCAATATTTAGAAGAACAGTTCTCCAGGCAGAAAAAGAAATGTGAAGCTAGGAGGCTGAAGCATTCTGGGAGTGTTCAAGGGGGACTAAGACTGCACATAATATCATAAACCCACATCCCCTCCTTCCCAAGCCATACATTTCCCTACCGCCCTTCTACATACTATTGGAGGTAAAATTAAGTCACAGGTGTACACCCTTTTCCCTACATTGAGAGCCCTCTGCTCTCACTCTCTTATGAAAGCTGTCATAGCAAATTATCTGAAAGAGCAAGTCACATAAAGGTAGAAGTTGTGAAGTATCCCTCCCTCAGAATATTTTAATAGAGTTATCTACCAAAAGAAGAACTATCTAATGGTGGAGAAGTTGACATCAGCAAAGAAGGGAAACTAGGATCAGTTAATCAAAAATACTCACAGGTTCATCCTATCTAGGGGCTCCTTGTGGTTGGTGTGAAGAACTCAGGTCTATACTTAGATTCTATCTCTGGTTCTGTTAGTAGGTCTTGGAGTGACCTGTGGTTATATCATTTGCCCATTGTGGGAGTTAGTTTTATCACCTGTAGATAAATGGGTTTGGCTAGAGCCAATGTGACAACTATCTCCATCAGTGTAGCTCTACCCCATTTCAGCACCCATGGCCGAGACAGTTGATTTTAATCGTAGTTATTTTGCTGCTGAATATAGACTGAGCTTCAGAAACCTACTTAACACAATATTTCAGGTGACAAGTCAATCAATGAGAGTTGGCACTGGAGAGGAAACCTATTTGACCCTATGGGCAATATGACCTCTAAGACTCCTTTTATTTCTAAAATGAAAAAATACCTAATTTAGACTCATGAAAATAGGCAATAAGCAACTGGTGAACAAGTCCCCATACCAGATGAGCAAAGGATATTTTGCAAATGTATTCCAGGAGAAGTTACATTCTTTGTAAACTTCCCTGACCTAGGCATGGCTGATGTCAATAGTATAAAACAACTCTAATTTGGTCAGGTCTTGAACCCATATTTGGTAAGTTGGGGGTGGGGTAAGGTTAAATAATTAAAATGCCTCCCCACTTAATGGTGAAAAGAATTGCATATATGGTAAAAAAAAAAAAAAAATAGCAACCCTTAAAGAAAAAGTAGGTGAGTGAACAGGAATAATAGAACCTGTTTTTGAAATGGTTGATACACAAATAAAATTCAGCACCTGGCATTTTTCCTTATTGTCTTGTCAAGTGTCCTGTTAGCAGCCTGTATTTCTTTCTTCCCAGTATGAATCTCCAGCCCCAAGGGCCCCTTTTGACCAGCCACACAGTACTCTGGGAGGAAAGGAGGCTGTCAGAGGCATTGTTTACTGGGCCGTTATGCTCCCAGGGAAAGTTAGTAGATCAAGTTTAAGGGCTGTCTGTAAAGTTGGTGACCTTTTGAAGTAATCAAAACAAGGGGAAAAAACAACCCTCTGTTTTACCTTAACAGGGTCTAAAATTGACTTTAACAGGAGTTTCTAATAGCAGAGAGAAACTTTCCATGTTTTTGAACTTTGTGTGCCATTGAATCAACAAAGCTGTTCTCGAGAACGAGCTCACTGATTCCTGGAGTCTTAAACACTGAGTACTCTTCGCAGTATTGTAAGGTGCAGTCCGTGCCAGAGAGAAAACTGTCTTACCTGCACGGTGTCACAAACACAGTGTAGGGTGTCGGGTAAATAATGTTATACTTTCCGCTTGGGTCACTGTCCTGCCCTTGACCATCCAACAGAGTTGGCCCCCTGGGAGTCCTTTCACCCTGTCCCTCCCCCCATCCCTTCCTGCTCCATGGTGTTTATATTAGTCTATCAACCAGAGACTTATGTCTTTCAGATATTTTGTAGTAAAGCAGCCACATACAATAGTAATGCTCTTTACAAATATTGACTGTATTTTGTAGCATAACTTTTGAGTCTTAGCTAACAAAGTTGCTCTATTTTTTCCCCGTTTTACCAAAGAATCCCTCAGTTGAGGAAGGAATGAAAAGGTGAGGAGCTATAAAAAGAAGGAAGAATCCAATCCCTACAACACAAGAGCATTTCTCTGTAAGACTTCTGCCTGGAGGGAAGGCAGATCGATCATGATTCTGGCTCCAAAGCAATTTTTATGACCCAGGATATCGTCACATTCCCAGCACCAAGACCCCAAGGCCAGGAGGGGAACAGGCTTCAGGATGAATCCTTCTTTTACTGTGATGGCTCTTATATGTCCAGGTTACATACTTCTTTCAGAATTTGACAATTATGAAACATTTCTCTAGAAAGTTAGTTTCCTGGATTCATGTACTCCAATTTTTCAAAGAGATCAATGGATTTGAATTTATGCTGGAAGTTTAAGAGCTCCTTCTATGTTATAAGTCATCTTGTAAATCACCAAAAGCTGCTTTTACATTTACTATCCTTCATGTTCCCTTTACCTTCCTCCTTTTTAGACTTTAGGCAATGTGACATGGAGGTGAGAAACTTTTGGGATACAAATTCGTTTACTCAGACCCTGACCCTGTACTTACTTCCTGAGTGACCTTGGACACATTACTTAACCTGCCTGGGCCTCTGTTCTCCTCCAGTAAAATGGGAGAGTAATATCCTCTTATCCTTTCAATGTCAAGAGTAGAGTTTAAGCTGCCACAATCTAAGTGCTCAGTGAATAGGAACTCCTTTTATTTCCAAAATTTAGGCAGACTTGATTCCTTTTTTTCTGTTTCTTATAGAATCAAATCATTTATTTTCATTTTTATGAATTTTAGTTAATATGATCAGAGCACATGTAGTGAGCAGGAAGACTAATTTTGCTACTCTGAGTTCTAAAGCACCTTACTGGTATTAATAAATGGAACTCTGAGCTCATACGCCATTCTGATCTCTTATAATCTTTGGGATTAGACATAATCATTGACTCTTTTATAGATAGGATGATGATGGAAGCACAAAGACCTAACCCATGAATATAGAAAGAGCATTAATTTGTTTCATAAGGGCTGGTGCTAGCACTCTGACCCTTGACTTCATGACGTGCGGGGGAGTCCTATTCTAGTTTCAGGTTGCTTAGCTAATTAAATGGGATATCCTTGTGAGGATTGAATGAGATAAAATATTACATGTACACTTATGAATGTTGTTGTTATTGTGCTTCTATCCCCAAACCTACCAGTTTTTGGTCTTTCCTGGGGAGGGCAAGGGTTAGACTATAGCAATAAGTTTTAACCTCATTACATCCTCCAGCATGATCATTCTCAACTCCAATTTGATCATGACCTTCCCTTGCAGAGAGTCCTTGAATGGATCCCTTTAGGAAAAGTTTGGATCCCCAAAAATGGCATCCAGAATTCACCATGACCCTGACCTCACCACCCACCCCAGCTCCCACCATGCTGCTCCCACACACTCTGCCTTCCACACTCAGGCCATGCAAGTCACGGGCCTCTCTTCAGCATGCCTGGCTTTTTCTTCACTTTGCATATTTTAAATCACTTAAAAACATGCAAAGAAATTATTTTGCCTATTTTAAAGTGACATGAAATTATGATAAGATATTATGTTAGTCTTAGGTAAAGGCAGCATTTTGACAAAAACTTCAAAGTTCGACAACCTGACCCGAATCTTTAAGTAGTGGAACAATGAGACTTCTAGAAAAATGAATAGATCCCCCCCATCTCTGGCAGCTCTGGGGAAGAATCCATTCTTCAGTTCTTTCAGGTTGTTGGCAGAGTCAGTTCCTCGGGGTTATAGGGCTGAGGTCCCTGTTTCCTTGCTGGCTGTCAACTGAGAACTGCTGCCATCTCCTAGAAGCTACTCTCATGCCTCAACTGCTGGCCACCTTCCTCTGTCTTCAAAGGCAGCAAGGGCAGTCCAGAGTGCCTCTCATGTTTCACATCTCTCTAACTTCTTTCATCATCTCCTCTCTTTGCCTAACCCACCACCCTCACTCTTTCACTTTTGATGACCTTTGTGATTATTTGGGCCCACCGGTATAATTTAGGATCCTCTCCCTTTTTTAAGGTCAAGTGATTAGCGATCTTACTTCTATATGCAACCTTAATTCTCTTTTGGCAAATAAACAACGTATTCACAAGTTCTGGGCATTAAGACGTGGGTATCTTTGGGGTGAAGAAGTGTTACTCTGTTTACAACACCTCTCAATTACATTTTTGTGGCTCAAAGAACTATTTCAAGGTCTACATTAGCCCGAAATGACCTCAACTGATGCCAGTTGGAAAAGCTCACAGAGATCACAAGATAGAATTATTAACAAGGGAGGCAAGGCATAGGCAACACAGGTTTAGTAATTGTTCTGGCAGGTGTGATCTCATAATGGCAAGTATTGAATGCCTGTTGTAAACAAGCTTTTTAAGATCGCTTAAAAAGGCCACCCAGTAATTGGCGAGCCAGACTTTATACCTATAGTATGAATAAGAAACCAAGTCTTCTCAGGTTATGCAAATGAACACTTGGGGCTTGGGATAAAATCTGCAGAGACTGACTCCTGCATAGATTTTAAGTCTTGAACAACTTATAGAGAAATGGAGTTGTCAGAAAACCGCCTTAGAGGACTCCGGAAGTAGCCCTGCTGATGACAGATGTACTCGTGTTGAAGGTCACTGGGAAGAGATCAGATAAACTCATTTTATAAAATGTGAGGTTATAAAAGCAGTAATTTAAAATCAACATGTGATATCCTAGAATTGATTTAAATATGCATAAGGTAGTAATTTAAAAATTATAAATAGATAGTTCAGACCTTAAAAAAACAAATACCTCCTTGGAAAAAGCAAGCTGGCTTTATGCTGAGGATTGCCTTATATCTGGTATCCAGCTGTAACACAGTCCAATTTCTAGATTACCTTTCTTGTTTACCTTTGGCCTAAAAAAAAAAAAACAAAAAAAGACCATAGCATAAAGATCTTATTTTCTTCACATTGAAGAATGGGTGGTATTGAATTAGTCTCATGATTCTGCAGAAGAAGTCTTAAGTCCTTTCCACACAGGATACAATATTGTAAGAAAAATAACACCAGCAGGATGATCAGAACCAGATTTTCTTGTCCTTTTACCTTCTGTTTCCTGTAAGTTTTACATTTTTTGATATCCAAAGGAACAGAAAGTACGCTGGCTACTAGCATGTAAAATTAGAATGCTACTCATGAAACTTGAGGCCCCAGGTCTCTCATTGTTGTGATCTCTTTCCCAAGTCAAAGTTCAGAGGAAAAAAGTGCTTCATTAAAGTTAGTTGATACTGTATTACCAGATTACTTCTGGGGGCATAACTATATACTATAAAAAAACAAAAACAAAACTTGTGATATTGAAGGTGGTGGGATGGACCAAAAAGGGCTTTCTCAAGTAAAAAGATCTAGTTGCCAAGGTCCAATATAGTACATTTTTGTTTTACTGAAACACTGAGCTTTGTAAATCTTAGAGCTCAGTTTAAGTAGAGAGAAGGCTGAATGATGTAGAAAAAGAATAAGAAAAATCACTGAACTCTGGAGAAATTAAAACTCATGAGAACATAGGAAGTTGTAAGCAAGAGTAGTGGGGTCTGTATGTAGGGGCAACCCCTCCTTCTCTGCCACATTTGTGGTAAAGGCAACAAAGTGTTTATGATATCTTGAATATGATGAAATTTCTTGAGAAAAATATAAAGGAAGCTAAAATAGTCATGCCATTGGCCATGGGGCAGAGTACACATAGGTGAGGGGACAATGAGCTTCATGAGTTTTATAGAAAATGAAGTAGTCATAAACTTAAAACTCTCACTCTTTGTAATAATTCCTGGCTGTTCTGTTAAAAAAAAAAATAAGATACCACTTGATTATTTATAGCTTGTTGGCACCTTAGTTGAAACTCTGGTATTTCAAGAGCTAGAGAAGGCACAGAGAGGTGTTTTATTCCAAATACAAGGCTTGGATACATTCTCAACAGTTCCAGCACTTATATAACTTAACTTCAAGTGCCCCTTTAAAAAAAAAAAAATTGGTCTGCACGTGCCTCAAGGGAAAAGATTCAGATGTCAGATACCAGATTGTTACTTTCCCTTTGGAAATGACAAGACAGCTGAAAGACTATTAATTGGTCTGGGTGGTTATCTTTTACTATGCCTGATGCAAAAAATAAATAAATAAATAAATAGACCAATTGAAAAATGAAGCTGTTGCAAACTGATCTCTATGGAATCACTAAAATGCAGGGGGAAAATATCAAAAGCAGCAAATTAAATTCAAGATAATCAGCCCTGTGGCTTATCCTCCATGGATTCTCTAATCTAGCTCTGCCTAATTGCATTCTTTGTAGGACATATTATTTCTGTTTTCCCACTAGTTTTTTTTAATTTTTAAGTTTGGGGAGTATATAATTACTTTCTCTTTATGGTATACAATGTCATGGTTTTGAAAAGGGAGATTTCACAGAGTACGTAATGCCAATCATCTCTCTTTATGAGAATGTATGTCATTCATTTTGTTTAAAACAGGCTTGGGAAAAATATGCTTTATTCTGAGAGCAGTTTGTTGTTAAGCCATATTTTGACCTAATTTGCATGAGAGTATAGTTAAAGGATGTTGATACACTTGGGAGTGGAACTGTGCCCTGTCCAAAGGTGGCTATTTTATATTTTAATTATATTCTTACAAATATCCAAACAAGATTATATAGGAACCACTCCTCTGTCTTCACACTCATACAAATGTTCACATGTATTCACATTTTAACACTTGTAGACAAGTTGAAACTTCAGATATGGGCATGGTCTCTTTACTTACTCCTTTGAACCCCAACTGGTACAATAATTAACACTTCTTGGAAGCTTCCTTAGACCTCAGCATCTTATTGTTCTGTGTATTTTATGACATGAGCAGTCTGGCAGCTCTGATGACCTCATCTAAAATACAACTGAGAAATTAAAAACCAGAAATGGCCTAAAGGAAGATGCTCTCCCAGAATCAGAATAAAAAACTATCCATCTCTCCCATGTATAAGACTTTATGGTAGCTTGGGGCGCCTGGGTGGCTCAGTCGTTGGGCATCTGCCTTCGGCTCAGGTCATGATCCCAGGGTCCTGGAATCGAGCCCCGCATTGGGCTCCCTGCTCGGCGGGAAGCCTTCTTCTCCCTCTCCCACTCCCTCTGCTTGTGTTCCCTCTCTCGCTGTGTCTCTCTCTGTCAAATGGATAAATAAAATCTTAAAAAAAAAAAAAGATTTTATGGTAGCTTTTGTATAACCATTAATTCCAAACTGACAGTGTAGCTATAGAGAGCACAAGGAAATAAAAACAATATTGAGCCATTTTATCTAAGCCCTAAATTGAGGGTCCGTTCTTACAAACCTAAGGAACCTATAAACTCCTTCCCCCCCCCCCTTCTCACTTAATGTATAGGAAGGCATCCACATATCCAGTGAAATTTACCTTTTTCTTAGTCCCTGAGAGTCTTCCTTACTGGGATTTTCACATGTCCCTCCATACTGTGGTATGAGTTTAGGCTTCCCCTTCTCCTGAACCCCAATCCCCCTTGGTAACCTGCATCCATCTGTGTTTCATTCCAGAGATGATTCTTCTCAGCTATCTGTGGACCTTGCATTCTAGCCAACTGGACAAACAAAGGTAAGGTTTGTTGTTAATGGAAAAGCATTATGTTTTCTTCTCTGATAGTGTTTGCATTTTAGAAGGAAATTCCTTAGCAGAATTGGATGACTTCTTAATGCAAATCAGTCTATCTGCAGTAGATGAAATCATTACTCAGCAGCCATTCACTGCTGCCCCCACCGTCTTTGCAGGTAGAGTGATCTTTTCATCCTTTGACTTGCCTTCGCTAATGGAACATTAGCAGACAAGATAGGGCAGAAGCTTGAAATATGCTTGCATGACTGAGCTTGCCCTCTTGAGCTCCTGCCTTTTGCAATGAGAAGAACATGCTACTGGTCCAAGCAGGTAAGAGATGCATAGAGCTGACCTGGACTCAACCTACAGCTTAAGGCTATGTCCAGACTGTATCTGTGAAATCCCAGCTGACCTGCAGATATGTAAATGACAAATAAATGTTTATTATTGTATGCCACTGAGTTTTGGGGTTGTTTTGCAACATTTTTTGGCACTAGCTTACTACCATGAGTTGGAGTTCCTTCTACAAAAACCAACTCTGGTTAAACTTTTTTTTGGGGGGGCGCCTGGGTGGCTCGGTTGGTTAAGCAACTGCCTTCAGCTCAGGTCATGATCCTGGAGTCCCGGGATCGAGTCCCACATCGGAATCCCTGCTCAGCAGGGAGTCTGCTTCTCCCTCAGACCCTCTTCTCTCTCGTGCTCTCTATCTCTCATTCTCTCTCTCTCAAATAAATAAATAAAATCTTTTAAAAAAAAACTTTTTTTTTTTTTAAGAGAGAAGGAAGATGTAGCCCCCAGAATCAAGGGTAAAACTAAAGAACCAGGTTTCTGAACGAATAGAGACAAAGCAGCCCCAAGGAACTAGGTAGTCTCAACTAATGGTGAGTCACTATAAAGCACCAAAGTCGGGATAAATACAGCCCAATTAATTTCATTATTTGGATCATTTTCAAGATTTAGAGAGACAGAGTTTGGCCAAATCCAGTTATAAAAACATTTGTCAGGGGTGCCTGGGTGGCTCAGATGGTTAAGCGTCTTGCCTTCGGCTCAGGTCATGATCCCAGGTTCCTGGGATCGAGTCCCGTGTCGGGCTCCCTGCTCCTTGGGAGCCTGCTTCTCCCTCTGCCTCTCTCTCTCTCTCTCTCTCTGTCTCTCATGAATAAATAAATAAAAAGTTAAAAAAAAAACATTCGTCAACTCCTGCACCACTGGAGAGTGGTACACCTCAATGATAACATGCAAGGGAGCTCTAGATTTCCAAATAGAAGTCAAGCTGCTATTTTCAGAAGTGGCCATGGATATTGAGCACACAGAGATAACAACAATAGTGACCCCACAATATTTTGGTGAAGAAAGGTCTTTCAAATATTCATATCATATCTTATAAGCAACTAATTATTCTGGCTGTTGCTCAGAGTTCTTGGAACATGGATTGATCAGGATAATGCAGGAGGGAATTATATGAAGTGTCAAAAGATATACACACACACACACACACACACACAAATATTCCACTACATTTGTTGAAGTTTAAGGAACATTAAATCAGGTTTGATGAAGTTAAGTTCTAGGCATGACTCTTTCATTAATTAGCTTTATAGTCTTGAATAACTCAACCCATCTGGGCATCAATGTTCATATTTTCAAAGTAGAGGGAAAATTTGTGCTGATGTCAAGGTAGTGAAGCCCTTACCCCAACACTACCTAAAATATCTGCACACTTAGTATAGTATGTACTAAATGTTGAGCAAAAACTTTAAGTATTGTCACCTAATCTTCATAACTATTTGAAGTAGTATATTAATAGCTCCATTTTGCAGATGAGGAAGCTGAAATGGAGAAAAGCTAAGCAACTTTGCCATACTCAGACTCCTAGTAATTGGTGATCTTGATTCAAATACCACATCTGCCTTGACCCTGAGCCCCAAGCTTCTGGCCTCCGTTATTACATGCCAGTGAAGCAGTACCTCTGTGCTTGGAAAATTATGAAGTATGATGCGAAAATAAGATTGTTATTTTCCAAGAATTAGATTGGATTTTTACCTAATAGTAAATGACCCATCTTAATTCTGGTCTTGCTAAATTGAAAATGTACACAAAAATGCATCTGTTTATTTGACATGAGCATCTTCAAGTTCTAGTTACTCAGGAAGAAAGAGATATAAAGAGAATGAAGGAAAAGATTCCAGATGAAATAAGAGGAGAGGCAGAGAGGCAATTAGAGAAACTGATGTGCATTTCAAATAAGCAAGAACCAACCAAGGATTGTAGTAGCTAAAATTGATTGGATCAAAATTTTATTAAAGAGTTCCACAATATAAACATCTCTGTGTACAGTGATATCTTTGGCTCAGCATTAATTAAAATATGTTAAAATAGCAGGTCTTTTTTAGTGGGAAAATGAAATCTAGAAGTTATGCCAGCAGCTATAAGCACTGATACCTTTCCTCTCCACATCCAACCAAGATGTAGTCTTTTAAAAAGTTTGAAAGCCAAAAGTAATTAATTTGTATATAAGACCACAAAAATGCCCTGATCACCACATGATTACTTGTAATGTGTTGCTGTTTTATAAGAGAATGGGCTGACTTTTGCTTTCAACTACTCCTAGTATTCTAATGAAGTAAGCCAAACACAGTCCTGGGATAAGGCTTGTTTAATGGGAAGAACCTGGAGAAGTTTACCAGTGTCATGATAATATGTAAGGGTTAGGACGTGTGAAACACTAAATTACAGATGTTCCACAAGAAAAGGTGTCCTTCAGTATCATGTACATATGTCCTCTTGTTAAAAGTTCCTAAGTTTATTAGCATTTCCTATGCATATTGCCATATTAGGCTCTGAGAATTCTTGCAATTGTACTTGTTTAACCATAGGATACTTTGGGTAAGTAGATAAAATCATACACAGCAATGATCCCAAAACAAGTTTCATGGGAATGTTTTATTAGGAAACAATAATTATACAGAAAAAATGAAGGACAAATACTTTTCAACTGAGAAAATAAAAGCAAAGACCAATTTAACAAAATGTGTCAAATGTCCAAAGGGCTTATAACATAGAATATGCGGATTTCTGTCTAATGAGGAGAGAACAAGTGTATTTAAGCTTGAACTGCAACAAAATGGAAATTATTATGAAGAGGAAAGAGGGTCATCAGAGTCAAACACTGAAGTGGTTAACATTACAATGCTGTGGTTGGGAACTACACAAGAGAAACTTGGATGATTCCATCTAGTCCAATAATTGCTTAGTTATCTTATACTTAATGTTCTTTCTATTTCGATCCAGAAGCAATCTTCAAAATAAGCCCTTTATGAAGCAAAGATAAAGTTAAAAAATATTCACTGTGGTTCATAAATCCAGCCTACATCATTATCAAATGTTCTAAATATGACTTTTGTGGAAATAAATGAAGGCCACCCCAACGAAAGCAAGCAAAGCCTCTTTATTTTATCAGAGTTTGTTGTAGAGAGTCAGCCCCTATCTCTTGTGTTTGACAGAGACTCAAAGGCAGGTAGAAGAGTGGGAAAGCTTCAGGTCTGAGCTAGTTAGAGGCTGTTGGCATGGAGAAGCTGTAGGTGGGCCAAAAGGAAGGGTCTGGCTACTGTAAATGGAATCGGGGAGACCCCTCAGGAGGCTACTGCAGAAATTCAGAGATGCTGGTGACCTGAACAAGATGGTAGCAGCAGAGCTGGTGAGTTGTAACTGCATCTGGATATGCTTGGAAAGTAGAGGCGACGGGAATTCCTGGTATGTTGCATGCAGGGTTTGACAGCAAGAGTGGAGCCATGGAGGACTGGAAGGTTTATGGTCTGAGAAATGAGAAAGTTGGAGCTGAAATCAGTGGAAATAGGAAAGATGATGGGTAGAACAGAACTGTTGAGGGTGAAGGTGAAATGTTCATTTTTGGACCTGTTAAGTTTGTGAGGTCAAACCTGCAAATGTAGGGGTCTTGCAAGTGTCAGAGTTCGTAGTTACATTAGTTAGCCGGAGCTGCCATAACAAAATGCCACAGACTGAGTAGCTTAAATAGCAGACATTTACTGCTCATGGTTCTGGAGACTGGAAGTTCAAAATCAAAGCATCAGCTTGTTGGGTTTCCTCTGAGGCCTCTCCTTCGCATGCAGAAACCACCTTCTCGCTGTGTCCTCATGTGGTTTTTCCTCTGTGCACATGTGTCCCTGCTATATCACTTCCTGGTCTCACAACACCCATTAGACTGGATTAGGGTCCACCCCAATGACCTCATTTTAACTTAACTACAACTCTAAAGATCCTATCTCTAAGTGCATTCACAGTCTGAGGTACCAGGGATTAGGACTACAAATTTTGGCAGGGACATAATTCAGTTCATAACAAGAGTTGAATTCAGATTTTCTGATCCCAAGTTCATGATTCTTTCCACTGGCCCACAGTTAGTCAATGAATATTTTTGACTATATGTGTATATACAGGCATACATGAATCATCTGAATAAAATACCTTAACCCGCTTGAATGCTGGGACTAGATAAGCATTCCCTGAGCAAACCCAGCATGGAGCTACATGCATTCTGTAAACAGGCCCTCCATCTGCCCTGCTACATAAATAATCAACACAAGAGAACAGGCCATGGCAACATCCCAGCAACATGGCACTTTTGTTCCGTTGCCATTTTTTCCACATGGGACTAGGGCTTTCCAAACTGGAGCCTTCCAGCACAGAATTTATATTTGTTTTATCTCTACAGGGTGGCAATCAAACCTGTGATGTCACCAAAGCAGAAACCGTCAAGAAACAGTTGCTAAGATAGCAGGAGTTGATCAAATTCTGGAGTCCTGCGGGAGGGGCTGACTGCAAAACATATCTTGAGAATAAGACAACCTCTTGTCGTGTGTGGGAGTGTGCACATTTATAGATACAGTTCTCTAGTCGGATTGTCTTGTGCTAAAGAGAAGAGTTTTAAAAAAAATTTAAATGGTCTCTTCTATCTCCTGGCAATCCTCTGGTAGTGAGGGCTGTGAAAAAAAATAGGAAGATAGAAGAGTGATCAAGTAAATGTAACAGAAGGAAGGAGTGAGGGGCATGTTAAAATACTTCCTATTCACCTGCGCACGAGAAGCAGAATTACCATATCTGAAAATTACTATTTTCTGTTTCCCTTCTGTATTAGTTTCCTAGGGCTGCTATAACAACATTCTACAAACTGGATGGCTAAAATCAGTAGAAATTTCTTGTTTCTTAGTTCTAGAGGCTGGAAGTCTAAAATCAAGGTATCAAGGTTTCAGCAGGGCCATGCTCCCTCTGAAACCTGCAGAGGGATCCTTTCTTACCCGGCTCAGCTTCTGGGAACTTGCTGACAGTTGTTCGCATTCCTTGACTTAACTCTGCATCTCTTTATCTCTGCCCTGGTCGTCACAAGCATTCTACTATGTGTCCTTGTCTTCACATGGCTGTCTGCTTACAAAGGCAACAGTGCTATTGGAGTCAGGAGCACCTCACTCCAGCATGATGTCATGTTAACCACATCTGCAATGACCCTCATTCCAAACAAGGTTGTATTCCAGGTACCAGGGGTCACAGTTGTAATATATCGCTGGGAGGAAAGGTCACAATTCACCCCAAAACATCTTCGTAGAATGTAGAAGGTGAAGAGGACCTTAGAAGTCAGTAATCAAGTCATTTTTAAAATTCTTGATATGGAACTGGAGTCAATCTTTTTTTTGAAAAAATAGATGTCATGTGAATCCTCAATGTACACAGACTAAAAGGGGGATCTTCCAGAGGTATAGGAGGCTGTCAGTATTACTGTCATGAATAGGAGTGGAGACCAGGGGGAAAGGGAAAAAGTGAAATAGAAGAACATCAGGAATGGCCCCATGATGAAAACGTGCCATGGAATGAGGAAAATCAGAGACTCTGTTCATATTTTGGTTCCAATACACTAAGAAAAAGAAAATAACCAAATATTATTAAAATCTAGCTGGCCTAGTTGAAGGTTGGTGCAGGGGAATTTTGAAGGTGGTCCCACAAGGTGACCTCACTTTACTTTTCTGGCCAGCCCCTTCCATAGGACTTTTTTTTTTATTATTATGTTATGTTAATCACCATACATTACATCATTAGTTTTTGATGTAGTGTTCCATGATTCATTGTTTGCATATTACACCCAGTGCTCCATTCAATATGTGCCCTCTTTAATACCCATCACCAGGCTAACCCATCCCCCCACCCCCCTCCCGTCTAGGACCCTCCGTTTGTTTCTCAGAGTCCATAGTCTCTCATGGTTCATCTCCCTCTCCAATTTCCCCCCCTTCATTCTTTCCTTCCTGCTATCTTCTTCTTCTGTTTTTTTTTTTAACATGTATTATTTGTTTCAGAGGTACAGGTCTGTGATTCAACAGTCTTACACAGTTCACAGCACTCACCATAGCACATACCCTCCCCAATGTCTATCACACAGCCACCCCATCCCTCCCACCCCACACCACTCCAGCAAACCTCAGTTTGTTTCCTGAGATTAAGAATTCCTCATATCAGTGAGGTCATATGATACATGTCTTTCTCTGATTGACTTACTTCACTCAGCATAATACCCTCCAGTTCCATCCACGTCATTGCAAATGGCAAGATTTCATTCCTTTTGATGGCTGCATAATATCCCATTGTATATGTATACCACCTCTTCTTTATCCATTCATCTGTGAATGGACAACTATGGCTCTTTCCATAGTTTGGCTATTGTGGACATTGCTGCTATAAACATCAGGGTGCACATACCCCTTCAGATCCCTACATTTGTATCCTTGGGGTAGATACACAGTAGTGCAATTGCTGGGTCGTATGGTAGCTCTATTTTCAACTTTTTGAGGAACCTCCATACTGTTTTCCAGAGTGGCTGCACCAGCTTGCATTCCCACCAACAGTGTAGGAGGGTTCCCCTTTCTCCACATCCCCGCCAACATCTGTCGTTTCCTGACTTGTTAATTTTAGCCATTCTGACTGGTGTGAGGTGGTATCTCATTGAGGTTTTGATTTGGAATTCCCTGGTGCTGAGCAATGTTGAGCACTTTTTCATGTGTCTGTTGGCCATTTGAATGTCATCGATGCATTCCTAGAGATGTATCACCTACCAAAACTGAACGAGGAAGAAATAGAAAACCTGAACAGACCTATAACCACTAAGGAAATTGAAGCAGTCATCAAAAATCTCCCAAGAAACAAAAGCCCGGGGCCAGATGGCTTCCCAGGAGAATTCTACCAAACATTTAAAGAAGAATTAATACCTATTCTTCTGAAACTCTTCCAAAAAATAGAAATGGAAGAAAAACTTCCAAACTCATTTTATGAGGCCACCATTACTTTGATTCCAAAACCAGGCAAAGACCCCATCAAAGAGAATTACAGACCAATATCCTTGATGAACATGGATGCAAAAATTTTCACCAGAATACTAGCCAATATATTCCGACAGTACGTTAAAAGGATTATTTACCACGACCAAGTGAGATTTATCCCTGGGCTGCAAGGTTGGTTCAACATCCACAAATCAATCAATGTGATACAATACATTAATAAAAGAAAGAACAAGAACCATATGATACTCTCAATAGATGCAGAAAAAGCATTTGACAAAGTACAGCATTCTTTCTTGATCAAAACTCTTCAGAGTATAGGGATAGAGGGTTCATACCTCAATATCATAAAAGCCATCTATGAAAAACCCGCAGCAAATATCATTTTCAATGGGGAAAAACTGAGAGCTTTCCCCCTAAGGTCAGGAACACAGCAGGGATGTCCACTATCACCACTGCTATTCAACATAGTATTAGAAGTCCTAGCCACAGCAATCAGACAACAAAAAGAAATCAAAGGCATCCAAATCAGCAAAGAAGAAGTCAAACTCTCACTCTTTGCAGATGATTTAGGAAAACCCAAAAGACTCCACCCCTAAACTGCTAGAACTCTTACAGGAATTCAGTCAAGTGGCAGGATATAAAATCAATGCACAGAAATCAGTGGCATTCCTATACACCAACAACAAGACAGAAGAGAGACAAATGAAGGAGTCGATCCCATTTACAATTGCACCCAAAACCATAAGATACCTAGGAATAAATCTAACCAAAGAGGCAAAGAAACTCTATCATCAACTAATCTTCAACAAAGTAGGAAAGAATGTCCAATGGAAAAGTCTCTTCAACGAATGGTGTTGGGAAAATTGGACAGCCACATGCAGAAGAATGAAACTGGATCATTTCCTTACACCACACACAAAAATAGACTCAAAATGGTTGAAAGACCTAAATGTGAGACAGGAGTCCATCAACATCCTAAAGGAGAACACAGGCAGCAACCTCTTTGACCTCAGCTGCAGCAACTTCTTCCTAGAAACATCACCAAAGGCAAGGGCAGGAAGGGCAAAAATGAACTATTGGGACTTCATCAAGATAAACGTTTTTGCACAGCAAAAGAAACAGCCAACAAAACCAAAATACAATCAACAGAATGGGAGAAGATATTTGCAAATGACATATCAGATAGAGGGCTAGTATCCAAAATCATAAAGAACTTCTTAAACTCAACACCCAAAAAACAAATGATCCAATCAAAGACGGGCAGAAGACATGAACAGACATTTTTCCATAGGACATTTTAATCAGCCCACTTCTGCACAGCAGATGAGGGAACTGAAACGCAGAAAGGGAACATGATGTACCCAAATTCCTCAGGGATTAATGGATGAGGTAGCTAATGCCTTTTTCACAGACCACTCCTGAGCACTGAACAGTCAAGAACCAGGAATATGTGCAAGTGTGACTACCCAGTGTGCAGAAACACGGCTTTCCTTATTTCTGTACAACTGAGCTCAGTTGTTCTTTCAAGTGCTCACTCTTCCAGGAAGCAGAGAATGAATTTCAATCATTTGAGGGTCCTTTCAATCAATGTATCCCTCTGAGTTGTGCCTGAATGCCAGAGAGAGGAAGAGTAGAAACTGCCAAAGGTATGAAGTTATGGGGTCATCACCTGCCCACACTGGTATGCAGTGAGGAGTATTACTGCATTATATCTGCGTTTCTTTAATGTCTCCCCTGCTCATCCTTTTCCATCCTAACCCTGGAGCCTTCCAAGATGGCTTCCTTTCAGCTATTTCCATGACTGCCAGAGATAAGAGAAACATTTGGCTTCTCCTGAAAGCCACATGAACCCCAGAGGAAATTTCTGATGATGCCTCAGGCTCACCTGCCTGGATCCACCCCCTGCAGCCAACTCTACTTTAAAACTCCCACATAGTGCTGAGTGCTTTTTTTTTTTTTTTTTTTTTGCTTTTGTTGTTGCTGTTAGTAGAATCTTTTTTATTCAGGGGAAAAAAAAAAAGAAAACAAAGAAGTTTTCTAACCACACACAGGATGGGTTTGGGTAGGGGGAGGTGTCTGTCCATCCAGCCCCAGCCCCCAGCCCATGTGGTTTTGGCAGCAATAAGGGGTGTGGGGTAATGGCCCAAAACATAAAAATGGTGTATGTGTGTGTCTGGGAAGGAGAGGGGTACAAAAGCCATGGGAAGTGGCGGGGGGAAGGGACGGACGAGGTCAGTACTGGGAACGCCGCAGGTGGGAGGCCATTTCATAACATGTCTTATTGATCACACCACTGTGGACACCTTTGCCCATCAGCAGGACTAGCGTCTCGGCAGTCATGGTGACAGTGATGTTGAAAGTGGGGGCTCCACCGGTGCAGGTGATGGGCCATCTCCCCAAGGTGGATCAGGGAAGGAAGTACAGGTCTTGTCAGTTCTCAGACCCCTCCACGTTAACCTGAGCTTTCTACTGCACTCTACCCAGGGGTTAAATCTTGAGATCACAGTGAGGAAAGCTGTCCAGCTTCTGGCCTAAAGGTGGAAGAGTTGCCTCTTAATTATTCTCCCAGATCTATTGTTTATGTTGTCAGATTTGCAGGGCTTTTGAAGCTCAAAAATTCATTTCTCTCCTTTACTGTTGTACTAACTGTTCTTTGAGGCAATGAGCACTTGCTAATCTTGCTTGCATGGAGGATGGCCAAAGGATAAAAAGGAGTTCCCGGGAATGAAAAACACATTGGTTGATATATTGAAATATGACCCTGTGACATGCATGTCACATTAGTAACTAACATCTGTAAACCATAAGATAATTTCCAAGTTACTTCTTGTTTGGAAAGCCATTCATATTGAGTGGGATCCTTTAGAAAGCAGACTACCATGTTTCTCATCCAAATTAAGAGATATCAAGAATATAAAATATATTACAGAGTTCCTGGAACAGAGTAATATTTGAGAAATATTTGTAATATTAATAAAATTATAATTACCCCACGTGCTCAGCATTGGTGACTGTTATTTGTAATTCTCATGGACAGCCCTATACTAGCCCATCTTTGAACTTTTTCTCCTTTCCTATATGAAAGGTGACATCCCCTTGATTCTAAAGTCTTTTGAAGTCTTCCCGTTTTATCTTTGTCAAGGGAAAAGCCTCCAAGATAACTGAAAATCGCAGATAGCACCCATAGAGAATGCTTGAATTACCACTGCCCTCCCCCCTAAAAAGAGAGAAGATGAATTTTGACTGTTAAAATCTTGAAAGAAAATTGCATTAATGAGCTAAAAGTCCACTCTAAATATGTTACTTGGGGAAAACCTTGGGATAACACAAGCAGGCAACTTTCTCTCCCTTCAAACACATGGTAAAGTGACAACATCTTTGATTTATTTTGTCATTTAATTTCCCTTCCATGTCTTGACCTTAAGCCACAGATGCTTTAAGGCTCTTGGTTGGACAATCAGACTTCTTTCTTTCTTTGTCCATTTTTCTCCCCCATTGGCAGCATTCCCATAATAAGAGCCCAGTGAAAATGTGCTTTCTCCTGTTCCCCTCACTGCCTCTGAAAACTCTCCAAAGGGGTTTGAGTGGCTTCTTTCAAAGGAGAGATCTAGAGGAAATTCAGATAGGTTTTAGAAATCAGAGTTGGGTGGTTTTCTCCCTAATTGTGTATGCATGTTCACAGTATCAGGAGAAAGGCACTCTTCAAAGTTGGGTCTCTTCAAAGATTTTACAGTGCTGGAGGGCATTCACCAAGACTCCTAATCCCTGCTGGGATCCCTCTTCCAATGGTCACGGACCTGGAAAGCTTGTTTCCTTTTAAGATGCCTCCCCAGAGAGAGGTTACTATCACATTAGACTGGTTCCTATTGCTAAGGGTGTACTTAGGAGCCCCAACTTTAAAAAGACGCTTCTTTTTCTCATGCTGTTTGGGAAGGCTGCCATTTTTTTAATACTGGTGGGCCCTCACTCTCCCAATTTATGCCAAGAATGCAGTCTAAATTTCTCATTTGATATTAACCTGTTCAAATGTCTGCTCTGACTTGGACTAATTAGCAGGATCCATATTGTTAGAAACAGCACAAGGATAGTGTAGTAGTATTATGCTTGATTTGTGTCTTTTTTTTAAAGATTTTATTTATTTATTTGAGAGAGAGAATGAGAGATAGAGAGCATGAGAGGGAAGAGGGTCAGAGGGAGAAGCAGGCTCCCTGCTGAGCAGGGAGCCCGATGTGGGACTCGATCCCGGGACTCCAGGATCATGACCTGAGCCGAAGGCAGTCGCTTAACCAACTGAGCCACCCAGGTGCCCCTGATTTGTGTCTTTATCCAGTTTATTTCCATTCCTGGTGATACTAAAAGGCTTCCTTCCAATAATCCCCAAGTGTTCACTCATTCATTGGAATATGCAACAAGTAATATTAAACATCATCTGTGTGGCTGGCACTGTTCTAGGCCTTGCAGACAATCAACGCTAATGCAATAGAAATTGAGTAACAGACTGTATTGAAAGATCAAAGGTGCCATTCCTCAGCTTCTAAGCCCTGGTTGTCTTGAACAGGTTCTTGTTAGTATAACTCACAGCTAACTTTTATCTCCTATACTTAATGATGCCCTTGTATGAATTATGTATTTTTAATTTTTTCCAAGCTAGGATCTGCTTTAGTCAACGCTTCACATAATAGCAGTGTTTATCAAAACAGTTTCCCTTACTATGATGTAGAAGTAAGCATTTTCACCACAGAAATAGAAAAAGGAGACTGATGGATCCATTTGCTTGAAGCTATTTTCATGGAGGGTTTGTCTCCTAGCTTAACGTGGATAGAGATATGAGTAGGTAGGGCAGTGCAGTTTTTCCAACTTTTGTTTTGTCAGCCAAGACATAAGTGTTATCATGGGGAGGGAGTGTAAAGGATAAAGCCGAGATGCTCTGTTTGAAGCTTCCAGAAACCTCATCAGGCCTGAAGTTGAGTCTGTGAATTAAGGGCTTTACTGAGGACAGTGGGGAAAACCATCCATGTACTCAAAAGACACTGGACAAAAGCTGCGAGATCTGAATTGCAATCTGTTGTCACTCAATAATCTATGCTGTTCGTGCAGCTTTCTTACACTTTTTTGGACTTTGTCATAGATTTGTGTCTCAGTAGGTGGAAGGGAAATACATGAATACCTCATAGCAACATTGTGCTGAAGTCAAGAACATTGCTTTGGTGTCTGTGTCTGGATTCAAATCCCAATTACTAGTTATTTTACTACCTCAGGAACATCTCCTGTGCCTTAATTTTCTCATCTGTAGAATACTGGGGCAGAGGATAATCATAGTGTTAATTTCAAAAAGTTTTTTTTTGTGGTTTTTTTTGGTAAGTAGTGACATAATATAGGGAAGAGTTTAGAACAGCTTCTGATACATAGTAAACCCTTCATTAATATTATCTATGTGGCCGATATCAACACAGTTTGTCAACACTTTGGGAAGATGTCCAGTTGAGTTTTAGGGTCCCATGTAGCTGGGAGGGGCCATAATACTACTTAGAGCCAATGAGTTGTGAGCAGAAGTGACAGGACTTTCAGGCAGAGCCTTTAGTTACTAAATCCTCCAGAGTTCTCTTCTTCCTTCTTCCAGATAATATTCCATTCCGTGGCGGTTCCAGCAGCCTGCATCCTGGAATGAGGGTGAAAACTGAACTCCCAGCTAAGTAGTGATGGACAGGTGAGTGGAAAACACATCTTTATCACTTTAAGTTACTGAGATTCGAGGTTTGTTCATTACCACAGCATAAACTTCACGTCCTGACTGGTGGAACAATACTTAGGATCACCTCCTCTTAGAGAGAAAGAGACAACCAAATTTTATCATGAATATGGTAACATACAAGTCTACTTATTCTTTTTGGAAAGTGGATTTATTAAGATGTGATTCACCTACCATACAATTCACCCTTTTAAAGTGTACAATTCATTTGTTCTTAGTTTATTCACGGGTAAGTGTAACCATCACTATAGTCAATTTTCAGTTTCATCACCTCACAGTGAAAGGCTGTACTCTCTGGCTATCACCACCCAATCCTCCCTAACACTGTCACACGTAGGTTGCCCTAAGCAACCACTAATCTACTTTCTGTCTCTATAGATTTCCATGTGCTAGACATTTTATATGAATGGAATCATATAGTATGTAGTCTTTTGTGACTGGCTTTTTTCATTTTAGTATAAAGTTTTCAAGATTCATCTGTTGAAGCATATATCAATACTTCATTACTTTTTATTGTTGAATAATATTACATTATATGGATATACCACATTTTATTTATCCATCCATTGATGCATATTTGTATTGATTCTACATTTTGGCTATTATGAGTAATGCTGATATAAACATTCATGTACAAGTTTTTGTGTGGACATGTTTTCATTTCTTAAGTCTAGGAATGGAATTGCTGGGTCAAAAGATAACTCTATGTTTCATTAATTGAAGAATTGCTAGACTGTTTTCCGAAGTGGCTGCACCATTTTACATTCCCACCACTGTTTTGCATACATTTTACATCCTTACCAATATTTGTTGTTATCTGATTTTTTAATTTCCGTCATCCTAAGGGATGTAAGGGCTATCTCATTGTGGTTTGGATTTGCATCTCTCTGATGACTAATGATGTCCAATACTTTTTCGTTTGTTTATAAGTCTCTTGGATATCTCAGAGAAATGTCAACTCAGGTCATTTGCCCAGTTTTTAATTGGGTTATTTATTTTTTTATTATTGAGTTGTGAAGATTCCTTATATATTCTGGATATGAGTCTCTTATTGATTATATAATTTGCAAATATATTCTCCCATTCACTTAGCTGTCTTTTTACTTGATGGTCTCCTTGGAAGCAAAACGTTTTAATTTTGATGAATTTTAATTATTTTTTAAAATTTATTGCTCATTTTGGTGCCATATCTAAGAATCCATGAAGAATTACCCATATGTTTTCTTCTAGAAGTTTTATAGGTTTAGCTCTTACATTATGTTTATTATTCAAATTCAACTTACTCTTAATTTTTTACTGGTCTCCTGGGGTATGATTGATATATAATATGCTTTATACATTTAAAGTGTACAGCTCTCTAAGTTTCAAGATATATATATATATATAAACCTATCACCACTACCAAGATAAGAAACGTATTCATTATCCACTAAATTTTCTTTATACCCTTGTATAATTCCTCTCTTCCACATTTCCCCATCCCACATCCCTAGCCCACCACCGATCTGCTTTTTATCAAAATATAGATTGGTTTGAGTCATACAATATGTACTTTTTCTTCTTTTTATAAAAAGTTGTAAAAGATAACAGAATTATCATTTACACCATTTTAAGTGTAGTTTTGTGCATTACATACATTCACATTGATGTGCAACCATCACTACCATCCATCTCCAGAGGTTTCCCCATCTTCTCTAACAGAAACTCTGTATTCATTAAATAATACCCCCTTCTTCCTCTTTCCCCCAAGTCCTTAACTACCATTCTATCTTTTGTTTCTATGAATTTGACTACTTCTAGATATCTCATATAAGTGGGCTCATAGGATATTTGTCCTTTTGTGACAGGCTTATTTAATTGATAGTAATGTCTTTTAGGTTTATCTATGTTATAGCATGTTTCAGAATTTCATTCTCTTTTAAGACTGAATAATATTCTATCACATGGATATGTCACATTCTGTTGATCTGTTCATCTGTTGATGGATACTTGGATTCTTCTGTCTTTTGGCTGTTGTGAATAATGCTGCTATGTACCTACATGTACAGATACTGGTTTGAGTCTCTGTTTTCAATTCTTTTGGGTATGTATACAGAAGTTCAATTGCTGGATCATACGATAATTTTATTTAATTTTTTGAGGAATCCTCATACTATTTTCCATAGCATCTACACCATTTTACATTCACACCAGCAGTACACAAGGGTTCCAGTTTCTCCACATCCTCTCCAACATTTCTTATTTTCTATTTGTATTGGTTTTAAAATAGCCATTCTAAACTGGAGGGTGTTATGCTGAGTGAAATAAGTCAATCAGAGAAAGACATGTATCATATGACCTCACTGATATGAGGAATTCTTAATCTCAGGAACAAACTGAGGGTTGCTGGAGTGGTCGGGGGTGGGAGGGATGGGGTGGCTGGGTGATGGACATTGGGGAAAATATGTGCTACGGTGAGTGCTGTGAATTGTGTAAGACTGTTGAATCACGGATCTGTACTTCTGAAACAAATAACGCAACATATGTTAAGAAAAAAGAAAAAGAAGAAGATAGCAGGAGAGGAAGAATGAAGGGGAGTAAGTCAGAGGGGGCGACGAACCAGGAGAGATGATGGACTCTGAAAAACAAACTGAGGTTTCTGGAGGGGAGAAGGGTGGGGGGATGGGTTAGCCTGGTGATGGGTATTGAGGAGGGCACATTCTGCATGGAGCACGGGGTGTTATGAACAAACAATGAATCATGGAACAGTACACCAAAACAAATTATGTAATATATGGTGATTAACATAACAATAAAAAAATTTAAAAAAATAGCCATTCTAATGTGTGTGAAATGGTATCTTATCGTGGTTTTGATATTCATTTACTTAATGATTAGGGATATTGAACATCTTTTCATGTGCTTTTTGGCCATTTTTATATCTTTTTTGCATAAATATCTGTTCAAGTCCTTTGTTCTTTTTAAAATCAGGTTGTTTGTTTTTTGTTGTAGAATTATAAAATGTCCTTATTAGGGATATTTGGGATATTAATCCCTTATCAGATAGATGATTTGCCAATACTTTTTCCTATTCATGAGTTATTTTTTCACTCTGTTGATAGCACCTTTTAATGCAAAAAGTTTTTATTGTTTATAACATCCAATATATCTGTTTTTCTTTTGCCTGTGCTATTGGTGTCATATCCAAGGAATTACTGCCAAATTCAATATCATGAAACTTTTTTCCTTTATTTTCTTCTAAGAGTTTTGTAGTTTTTTCTCTCATGTTTAGGTCTTTGATGCATTTTGAGTTAATTTTTGTATGTGGCATAAGATAACAGTTTGATTTCATTCTTTTGCACATGGATATTGTTTTCCAAACATTGTTGAAAAGAGTATGTACTCTTTTTGTCTTTGACTCAGCATAATTATTTGAGATTCACCCATTTACTATTGCATTTATCAATAGTTCATTTCTTATTCATGCTGAGTTGTATTCCATTGTATGGATATATAACAATTTTTAATTCATCCATGGATGGGCATTTGGATAATTTACAGTTTGGGGCTATTACAAGGAAAGCTGTTATGAATATAGATGTATAAACATATGCTATCTCTTAGGTAAATACCTAAGACTGGAATGGCTGGATCATCTGGTAGGGGTATATTTAAATTTTTAAGATACTGCCAAACTATTTTCCAAGGAGGTTGATTACTTTTACATTCTCATTGGCAGTGGATGAGAATTCTAATTGCTCTACATTCACTTGTGATGGAAAGATTTCTTAATTGTAACCATTCTAAAAGGTATGTATTGCTACATCACTGTGGCTTTAATTTGCATTTCTCTAATGACTGATGATGTTGCATATCATGTCATGAGCTTATTTGTGATTCGTATTATTTTTTTTTGTGGAGTTTGTTTTTATTTGTGTCCATGTTTTAACTGAGGTTTTTTCATTTTTGAGAATTATTTATATATTTTGAATACAAATCCTTTATCAGATATGTGCTTTGCAAGTTTTTTCCCCAGTCTGTGACTTGTCTTTTCATTCCCTTGTCACTGTCTTTTAAAAACACATTTTAGATATTATTTATTATTTAGAGAGAGTGCAAGAGAGTGTGAGCAGGGTGGGAGAGGTGAGGGAGAGAGAAAATCCCAAGCAGACTCTGTGCTGAGCATGGAGTCCTAATCAGGGCTGCATCTCACGACCCAGAGACCTGAGAAATCAAGCATCAGATGCTAAACTGACTGAGCCACCCAGGCCACCCTTAAAAACACATTTTAATTTAGAAGATGTCCAGTTGATCAATTTGTTCTTTGTGAATAACACTTTTGGTATTCTATCTAAGAAATGTTTGCCTAACTCAAAGACAAAAAGATTTTCTATGATGTTTTCTTTTAGAAATTTTATAGTTTTAGGTTTAGCATTTAGTTCTTAGTATTTGTATATGGTGCAACATAAGAAATTTTCATACAGATATCCAAGTGTTCCAGTATTATTTGTTGGAAAACGATTCTTTCTTCACTGAATGCACTGCACCTTCATCAAAAATAAATTGTTCTTATATGCATGGATGTATTTCTGAAATCTCTTGTAGTATTGATCCATTTCACTAACTCAATGCTAATACTGTGTCTCAATTACTGTAGCTTCTTAATAAATGTTTAAATCAGATGGTGTTACTCTCCTAACTTTGTTCTTTTTTGAAGCTGTTTGGCTGTTCAGGCCCCTTGCATTTCCATACACATTTTAGAATTTTGCCAATTTCAAAAAAAAGCCTGCTGGAATTTTGATTGGGATTTTCAATTATCAGGCAGTAGTATTAAATCTCTTGTTATAGTTATGGATTTGTCTGTTTCTTCTTGCAATTGTATAATTTTTGCTTCATCTGCTTTGAAGCTCTATTATTAGGTGCATAAACGTTTTGGATTATATTGTGGCTGCTTGATGAATTGACCCCTTTATCATTATGAAATGACCTTCTTTATCCCTGGAAATATTCTTTGCTCTGAAATCTAATGGTCTGATATTAGTACAGACGCTTCAGTTTTCCTTTGATTAGTGTTGGCATGGTATACCTCTTACCATCCTTTTAATGTTAACTTATGTATCTCTACATATTTAAGGTGTGTTCTTTGTGAGCAGCTTACATTTGGGTCTTGCTTGTTTCATCAATTTGGTAATCTCTGCATTTTAATTAGAGATTAAAGGCATTTTTACATTCATGTGATTAAATTGAAATTTTTCATCTTGCTCTTTATTTTCCATTTGCAATATCTGGTTTTTGCTTCCCTACCCATATTTTCTCCCTTCTTTTTGATCACTTGCTTATTCTTTTAAAATTGTACTTTGCTTCTTTTATCAGTTTATTAGCTGACTATTTGGGGGGGCAGGGTATTGCATTGGTTGCTTTAGGATTTCTAGTACATATTTAACTTACCACTTTTTTTTTTTAAAGATTTTATTTATTTATTTGAGAGAGAGAGAATGAGAAATAGAGAACACGAGAGGAAAGAGGGTCAGAGGGAGAAGCAGACTCCATGCTGAGCAGGGAGCCCGTTGTGGGACTCGATCCGGAACTCCAGGATCGTGACCTGAGCTGAAGGCAGTCGCTTAACCAACTGAGCCACCCAGGCGCCCCTAACTTACCACTCTTTTACTTCAAGTGATTATGTTCCATTTCACATGTTAAAAACCTTATAATCATATACTTTATTCTCTTTGCATTTGTGTTGTTGTCATACCTTTTACTTTTATAAATGTCATAAACCCCAAACCCCATTGTGATTATTTCTGTTTAACTACTTAATTATCATTTAAACAGATTTAAATAGTAAGAAAAACAACTTGTAGATCTACCCATGTAGTTAGCATATCCTGCACCCTTATTCCTTTGTATACATTCATATTTCCATCTACTCTCATTTCCCTTATGTCTAGTGGACTTCCTTTAACATGTCTTGAATGCAGATCTACTGATAGTGCATTATTTCAGCTTTTGTGTGTCTGACAAGTGTCTATTGGACTTTTGTCTTTAAAAGATAATTTTACTGGATATAGTTCTATATTCTAGGTTGACAGTTGTCTTTTTTCTTTTCTTCCAATACTTTGCAGATGTTGCTCTACTGTTTTTTCATTGGTAATATTTTCAATGAGAAATATGCTGATTCCTCATTTTATTTCTCTGTATGTAGTACATCTTTTTTTTTCCTCTCACTTCTTTTAAGAGTTTTCTTTATACTCACTACTTTTATGCCACAGGATTATGGAGTTTCTTGGTAAAAAATAATGTCTTGGTAAAATTTTCTCCATGTTCCTTGTGTTGGGGGTTTGTTGAATTTCTTGGATTTATGGTTTTATCATTTTCATCAAATGTGGAAATAGAAATTGTAAATTCAATTTTTTTCTCTCCTACCCTTCTCTTTTTCAAGAACTCCAATAACACATATATTGGGCTGCTTGAAATTGCCCCACAGCTTAATAACGCTCTGTTCATTTTTAAAAACTACTTTTATCTGTGCATTTCATTTTGGATACTTTCTATTGCTAGGTCTTCAAGTTCACTTAATTTTGTCCTTAACACTTAATATCCACTAATACTATTCAATTTATTTTTCATCTCAGACATTATAGTTTTCCTTTCAAGAAGTTAAATTTGAGTCTTTTTTTTTTTTAATCTTCCATGTCTTACCTGACTTTCAAATGCACAGTGTTTAGTTAAGGCTAATTATTACCCGTTACTAAGGCAAGTCCCTTCTGACTACTCCACCTGAAGCCCTGTGAATTCCGAGTTTTTCCAGTCTGGCTAGAGAGAATAGACTCTATCCATAGCCCTGACTGGGTGCTATGCACTATTTTTCTAATCCTTTCATGTGGTCTTTGCCAGGTTTCTGGTAGTTTCCTTACACACTGCATAGATCAGTCTTCAACTCAATATTTGAGAGAGAGTCTCTGCAGTTCTTGGGAACACTCTCTGTGTAGCCTGTTCCTCCTCAGTACCCTGCCAACTCTAGCGGTTTTGATGTCCCCAGACTCTTAGCTCTGTCTTTTCACCTAGGGGGTCCACTAGGTTCTGCTTCAGTTCACCTTCCTTGTGTTGTGACCTAGAAATTCCCCCAAGTCAAGCTGGTTCAATTGTAGAGCTCACTTTATTATTTTCCCTCCATTTCAGTGATCACTTTCCTTCATTGCCTGATGTTCAATGTCTTGAAAGCCATTGACTCATATATTCTGTCTGGTTTTTCCATTGTTTCGGGTGAGAAGATAAATCCAGTCCTCATTACTTCACATCAGCTAGAAGCAGTAGTCCCTGTCTTAATACATTTTTGGTGATATAAAACATACAGTGATTTCTAGTGGCCGACCATAGTAACATTTGTGCACTCTCCATAAGCAGAAAGATTTGCCTAAAGCAATTAATATAATCTTTCCTTAACGCACAAAATGGCAAAGAAATCTCTCGCTCACCAAGATACCCAAGTGTTTTTAATATTTAATACTGCTTTGAAAAAGAAATAGATTATCACAAAGATAATAAACATAAGGGCTTCATGTTCATCTCCCACAGTATTTTGTCATCCTGGGGAAAGTTGAAATACTCTGCTCCTTTCATGCATGCCTAACCTCCTGATACACCCCTGTGGATTTCCTAATAGGCCATCACCCTTGAAACTTTATAAGCAAGTTTGTTGACAGACAGCCACTACCCTACTCTACCCAGATGATAGTGTTAGTTTGAGAACCATTGAATACTGGGACTTTCTCCAATTTATCACAATTAAACACCTGCGCTAAATAAGTTCCACAGCTCCACTGTGGATTTAAAGCTACAAAATGGCAACTGTCAAAATTTCCTTTTTGTTTAATGGGATAAATGGTGTGAGGGTCCTCCAGATGTTGTTTAAAGATAATGTATGATATTTTGAGCATTGAGGTCCTCTGGAGGCTTTTCAGACTTCGGTTAATCCTTCTACTTGATCCTCCGTGCTGTTTCTCTGACGTAAGTGACACTGTGTTTAAAATTAAATGTGGAGATTCTGCATACCTGCTTGTCATATTCTTATTTTCATATTGCAGCAAAGCTACCCCATATTGTTCCAGAAAAGGCATAGAAATTGCACACAGTATTAAATAAGGATTAAGATCATGGGTTTGGACATCTGACAGGGCCAGATTTAAGTCATAGCTCCATCACTTACAAGTTGTGTGGCCTTGGGCATGTTGCTAAGCTTTCTGGCCCACAATTTCCATCTACTACCCTGTACAAGAAAAGAAAAGAATGCAAAATTTTTTGAGTTTCAGATGAGATAATGAATGTAAAAAGGGTTGAATACAATACCTGCCAATAGGAAATACTCAATAAACGTAAGATTCCAATACTTAATAAATCTATAGATATAAGTCCTGCCTCATTTTCATTGCCCTTTATAATAATTTTCAGTATAATGGTTACTTACAGAGTCTGATGGGCTATCCGTTTTTTAGTAGCTGATATTTTACCTTGCTATTCTCAGCCAGATGTCGCTAACTGATGGTCCATGGGAAAGCTATAGCTAGTTTTTAAACATTGAAACCAAAATTAAGAAATAAGAGCTTTCCAGTAAAATCCAGATTTCAGGATAATTCTGATATCTGGCTTCTCTTAAATATTTGAAATGTCTTCTAACTGTGAACTTACAATTCCATGTTATAATAGCTGGAAGCTGAGAACAAGTTGTCATGTTAAACAGGGCAAATGCTTGTGAATTTGCCACAATACCTATCATTCCACTTTCCTTCCCTGTTCAAAACTGAGCATTACCAAGCACATTCACTCTTTCATTTTTCTACCAGTTCCCTATGCTATTTGTAACCCTGCTTTAGGTTGGTCATTCTCCCTAAATGAGATGTAGAGCTATTGAGAGCAGGAATCCTATGTGTTCTTTTCCCTGGATCATAGTAAAAGTATTTGTGAAGCAGTTCTGCTCACTCTGCCTTTCGATTGTTTGGGCAAAGACCACAGGTTGTCATTAAACATGGATTCTCCCTTGTTTCTCTAGAATTAAAAAAAAAAAAAGTGAGCTAGGCTCATTGCTAAACCAAATACAGGCTCCAGGTATCCCTTTCACTTTGGCATGGTGATGTGAATAAGTGGAAGAATTATGTGTAGCTTTTGGATTACATCATTATGGGAGGTGTGCCTCTCTCCTGCCCATTCTTATTTCGTTGAGGCCAGAATGTAGATATAATGGCTGGAGTTAGAGCAGCCATCTTGTAGCATAGGTAGAAAGCAAAAGTTGATGATGATGGGACAACAAGTTAACAGGCACCTGGATTCCTGATGCTCTTTGTTTCAACTTACCTGTCCTAGACTACCTATAATTGTGTCAGATAAATATATATTTCAGTAATGTTTATGCCACCAGTATTTGGGGATTTCTATCATGTGTAAATGGAGTTCATCCAAACTGGTACTATTATGTTGTTAATAATTGTAAAAGCAATTATATAACTTATGGAAATAAGAATGAATATCTCATAAACTTCACAAGTCATAAGATTTCTTTTCATTGAAATATTTCACTTTTTTTACTTTCAGCTATTTTATCCTCTTTTCTCAATTTTGTTTTATTTAAATTGTATTATATTTTAGTACTTTGTTTTTATTGTGTCTTGTAACAGATTTATTGAGATAGAATTCACATACTATATATGATTCACTCACCTAGTGTGTATAATTCAGAGCTTTTAGTATATTCACAAAACTGTGCAGCAATCAGCAGAAACAGTGGTACATGTTGTTCCAACTTTTATCCATTGGCTCAAACAAATCATAGAGCCTTGGATAGAAAAGCTTCCTTTCATACTGAAAGGCAAATATTTTGAAGAATAATGCAGTCTAATACACATTACCTTCACTAAATGCATATCAAGGTCCACAGTAATCAGAGTATATATGGTAAAAGATGTGGGATTGCAGTAGGTTTTATTACAAATTTCTGGGTTGAATTTGCTAATAGTAGGAAATAGCACTTAAGAAAAATGTTTTCTCTAAGTTAAAGTACAGGTAAGAATATTCATAAGTCAGGGCGCCTGGGTGGCTCAGATGGTTAAGCGTCTGCCTTCAGCTCAGGTCATGATCCCAGCGTCCTGGGATCGAGTTCCGCATCGGGATCCTGGCTTAGTGGGGAGCCTGCTTCTCCCTCTCCCTCTGTTCATGCTCTCTCTGTATCTCTGTGTCTCAAATAAATAAATAAAATCTTTAAAAAAAAAAAGAATATTCATAAGTCAGGTTAAATAAAAAATAAGGAAAGTATTCTTGTAAAAGAGGAAAATAATTTCTTGACTTGGGTGTGGGAAATTAGGGTGTTTATAAGGCCAGATATAGCAAAGAGTTCTGAATGATAAGCTACAACTGATTTTGAAAACCAATCATAATTAAAATATGAAAGTAATAATAGCACATATGTGTTTTTACCTCTTTCCCTGTAACAGGTGCTGTTACATATTTCATATGACTTCAATTCACACAATAACCAATGCAGTAGATCCTGATATTATTTCCCTTTATCAAATTAGTAAAGTGAAACTCAGAGAGCTAGTAACTTGCCAAATGTCACACAGGAAGACACTTTCTCTTCTAACCAAGAACCATATTTGATATTGAATAGAAAAAAGTCCACAATAATACACATCAAATCGATAACAGTGAAACTGTGTGATGGGTGAAATTTCAGGGGAATGTTCATTTATTTGTTTCTTTTGGCAATGTTTTCTAGTTTTCAGTATGTAAGTCTTGTACTTCCTTGGTTAAATTTATTCCTAAGAATTTTACTCTTGTGATGCTATAGTAATGAAATCGTTTTCTTAATTTCCTTTTCAGGCTGTTAATTGCCAGTGTATAGAAATACAACTGATTTTTACATAATGATCTCATACTCTACAACTTCGCTGAATTAGTTTATTGTCTAACAGTTTTTACATGGGGTGGGAATTCCTTAGGATTTTCTCTATTTAGAATCATGTCATCTGTGAGTAACATAGTTTTACCTCTTCTGTTCCAATTTGGATTCCTTCTGCCTTTTTTATTGCTTAATTACTCTGAACTCCTAGTAGGGAGTTGAGTAGCAGTGGTGAATTGGGATTCCTTGTGTAGTTTCTGACCTTAAAGGGCAAACTTTCAGTCTTTCACCACTGAAACAGCATATTATTATTCTAATTTATTTATTTTAATTGAAGTGTAATTAACATATGATGTTATCTTAGGCTCAGGTGTACAACATATTGGTTCTGAAACAGCATATTATGTTTAAACAGAAATGCACATGATTTTTCTTTAGGCAACTACTAAAAAAGCAGACCAAAATCCATTGTAGAAGTTCTTAAAATACCAAGCTACCATTGACCTCTTGGTAGTCTGTAGTGGAAGATGACAGATCAATATTGAAAGGAAAACTGGAGGAAGACACACAGGACTATAGAGAGATAACTAAGTAAGTCTTTCTTAAGAGGAGGAGGAGGGACTAAATAATCAGCAGGAGAATGAGAGCTCAAAGTCTTGAAATTAGATAAGGACCTTGAGATGTGATAAGGAGGGAGAATTTTTGCTGTCTCCATAAAGAGAAGCAAAAACTCAAGACTGGGGAAGCCCACATCAAAACAAAAGAATAGCAAAGCTCTGGGTTACCACTAACTAGAGTTAAATTATAAAAACCAGTATGACCATAGCAACAACAGCTTAGGAGAAGCCACTGCAATTAAAAGCTTAGTTTCAGGAGAGAGAAGCAAAACTGAGGAAAAGAGCAGGAAATATGACTTGTCAATCAAAACTCTTTTAGTGATGGTCAGTAGTTCATGACACTGGAGATGCATTCTGTGTTTATAGCTTTCATTTAATACATTCTTTTCTGTTTTCTTTTTTGGTGGTAGCTCCCCATTTTTTTTTTATTATGTCATGTTAAACACTATACATTACATCATTAGTTTTTGATGTAGTGTTCCATGATTCATTGTTTGCATATAACACCCAGTGCTCAATTCTGCACATGCCCTCTTTAATACCCATCACCAGGCTAACCCATCCTCCCAACTCCCTCCCCTCTAGAACCCTCAGAGTCCATAGTCTCTCATGGTTCGTCTCCCCCTCCAATTCCCCCCCGCTTCATTTTTCCCTTCCTGCTATTATCATCATCTTCTTCTTCTTCTTCTTCTAACATATAATATATTATTTGTTTAGGAGGTACAGGTCTGTGATTCAACAGTCTTACACAGTTCACAGCACTCACCATAGCACATACCCTCCCCAATGTCTATCACCCAGCCACCCCATCCCTCCCACCCCCCCACCATTCCAGCAACCCTCAGTTTGTTTCCTGAGATTAAGAATTCCTCATATCAGTGAGGTCATATGATACATGTCTTTCTCTAATTGACTTATTTCGCTCAGCATAATACCCTCCAGTTCTATCCAAATCATTGCAAATGGCAAGATCTTATTCCTTTCGATGGCTGCATAATATCCCATTGTATAAATATACCACATCTTCTTTATCCATTCATCTGTCGATGGACATCTTGGCTCTTTCCACAGTTTGGCTATTGTGGACATTGCTGCTATAAACATTGGGGTGCACATACCCCTTCGGATCCCTACCTTTGTATCTTTGTGGTAAATACCCAGTAGTGCAATTGCTGGATCGTAGGGTAGCTCTATTTGCAACTTTTTGAGGAACCTCCATACTGTTTTCCAAAGGGGTTGCACCAGCTTGCCTTCCCACCAACAGTGTAGGAGGGTTCCCCTTTCTCCGCATCCCCGCCAACATCTGTCGTTCCCTGACTTGTTAATTTTAGCCATTCTGACGGGTGTGAGGTGGTATCTCATTGAGGTTTTGATTTGGATTTCCCTGATGTCGAGCGATGTTGAGCACTTTTTCATGTGTCTGTTGGCCATTTGGATGTCTTCTTTGGAAAAATGTCTGTTCATGTTTTCTGCCCATTTCTTGATTGGATTATTTGTTCTTTGGGTGTTGAGTTTGATAAGTTCTTTAGAGATTTTGGATACTAGCCCTTTATCTGATATATCATTTGCAAATATTATCTCCCATTCTGTCGGTTGTCTTTTGGTTTTGTGGACTGTTTCTTTTGCTGTGCAAAAGCTTTTTATCTTGATGAAATCCCAATAGTTCATTTTTGCCCTGGCTTCCTGTGCCTTTGGCGATGTTTCTAGGAAGAAGTTGCTGCGGCTGAGGTCAAAGAGGTTGCTGCCTGTGTTCTCCTTTAGGATTTGGATGGACTCCTGTCTCACGTTTAGGTCTTTCAACCATTTGGAGTCTATTTTTGTGTGTGGTGTAAGGAAATGGTCCAGTTTCATTCTTCTGCATGTGGCTGTCCAATTTTCCCAACACTATTGTCGAAGAGACTGTCTTTTTTCCATTGGACATTCTTTCCTGCTTTGTCAAAGATGAGTTGACCATAGAGTTGAGGGTCCATTTCTGGACTCTCTATTCGGTTCCATTGATCTATGTGTCTATTTTTGTGCCAGTACCATACTGTCTTGATGATGACAGCTTTGTAATAGAGCTGGAAGTCCGGAATTGTGATTCTGCCAGCTTTGCTTTTCTTTTTCAACATTCCTCTGGCCATTTGGGGTCTCTTCTGGTTCCATACAAATTTTAGGATTATTTGTTCAATTTCTTTGAAAAAAGTGGATGGTATTTTGATAGGGATTGCTTTGAAAGTGTAGATTGCTCTAGGTAGCATTGACATCTTCATAATGTTTGTTCTTCCAAACCATGAGCATGGAACGTTTTTCCATTTCTTTGTGTCTTCCTCAATTTCTTTCCTGAGTATGTTATAGTTTTCTGAGTACAGATGCTTTGCCTCTTTGGTTAAATTTATTCCTAGATATGTTATGGTTTTGGGTGCAATTGCAAATGGGATCGACTCCTTAATTTGTCTCTCTTCTGTCTTATTGTTGGTGTATAGGAATGCCACTGATTTCTGTGCATTGATTTTATATCCTGCCACTTGACTGAATTCCTGTATGAGTTCTAGCAGTTTTGGGGTGGAGTCTTTTGGGTTTTCCACATAAAGTATCATATCACCTGCAAAGAGTGAGAGTTTGACTTCCTCTTTGACGATTTGGATGCCTTTGATTTCTTTTGTGGTCTGATTGCTGTAGCTAGGACTTCTAATACTATGTTGAATAGCAGTGGTGATAGTGGACATCTTTGCCACGTTCCTGACCTTAGGGGGAAAGCTCTCAGCTTTTCCCCATTGCGAATGATATTCATGTAGGTTTTTCATAGATGGCTTTTATGATATTGAGTTATGTACCCTCTATCCCTATACTCTGAAGAGTTTTGATCAAGAAAGGATGCTGTACTTTGTCAAATGCTTTTTCTGCATCTATTCAGGGGAATCATATGATTCTTGTTTTTTGTTTTTTTAATGTATTGTATCACGTTGATTGATTTGCAGATGTAGAACCAACCTTGCGGCCCAGGGATAAATCCCACTTGGTCATGGTGAATAATCCTTTTAATGTACCGTTGGATCCTATCGGCTAGTATTTTGGTGAGAATTTTTGCATCCATGTTCATCAAGGATATTGGTCTGTAATTTTCCTTTTTGATGGGGTCTTTGTCTGGTTTTGTGATCACGGTAATGGTGGGCTCATAAAATTATAAAATCATAAAAGTTTGGAAGTTTTCCTTCCATTTCGATTTTTTGGAACAGTTTCAGGAGAATAGGTATTAATTCTTCTTGAAATGTTTGGTAGAATTCCGCTGGGAAGCCATCTGGCCCTGGGCTTTTGTTTCTTGGGAGATTTTTGATGACTGCTTCAATTTCCTTAGTGGTTATAGGTCTGGTCAGGTTTTCTATTTCTTCCTGGTTCAATTTTGGTAGTTGATACATCTAGGAATACATCCATTTCTTCCAGGTTATCTAATTTGCCGGCATACAGTTGTTCATAATATGTTCTTATAATTGTTTGTATTTCTTTGGTGTTTGTTGTGATCTCTCCTCTTTCATTCATGATTTTGTCGATTTGGGTCATTTCTCTTTTCTTTTTGATAAGTCTGGCCAAGCGTTTATCAATCTTGTTAATTCTTTCAAAGAACCAGCTCCTAGTTTCGTTGATCTGTTCTACTGTTCTTTTGGTTTCTATTTCATTGATTTCTGCTCTGATCTTTATTATTTCTCTTCTCCTGTTGGGTTTAGGCTTTATTTGCTGTTTTTTCTCTAGCTCCTTTAGGTGTAGGGTTAGGTTGTGTATTTGAGACCTTTCTTGTTTCTTCAGAAAGGCTTGTATTGCTATATACTTTCCTCTCAGGACTGCCTTTGCCGTATCCCAAAGATTTTGAACAGTTGTGTTTTCCTTTTCATTGGTTTCCATGATTTTTTTTTAATTCTTCTTTAATTTCCTGGTTGACCCATTCATTCTTTAGTAGGATGCTCTTTAGCCTCCATGTATTTGAGTTCTTTCCGACTTTCCTCTTGTGACTGAATTCTAGTGTCAAAGCATTGTGGTCTGAGAATATGCAGGGAATAATCCCAATCTTTTGGTACTGGTTGAAACCTGATTTGTGACCTAGGATGTGATCAATTCTGGAGAATGTTCCATGGGCACTAGAGAAGAATGTGTATTCCTTTGCTTTGAGATGGAATGTTCTGAATATGTCTGTGAAGTCCATTTGGTCCAGTGTTTCATTTAAAGTTTATGTCCTTGTTGATCTTTTGCTTAGTAGATCTGTCCATTTCAGTCAGAGGGGTGTTAAAATTCCCCAGTATTATTCTATTGTTGTCAGTGTGTTTTTGCTTTTGTTATTAATTGCCTTATATAATTGGCTGCTCCCATGTTCGGGGCATAGATATTTACAATTGTTAAATCTTCTTGTTGGTTAGACCCTTTAAGTAGGATATAGTGTCCCTCCTCATCTCTTATTACAGTCTTTGCTTTAAAATCTAATTTGTCTGATATAAGGATTGCCACCCCAGCTTTCTTTTGGTGTCCATTAGCATGGTAAATGGTTTTCCACTCCCTCACTTTCAATGTGGGGGTGTCTTTGGGTCTAAAATGAGTCTCTTGCAGACAGCATATCAATGGGTCTTGTTTTTTAATCCAATCTGATAGCCTGTGTCTTTTGATTGGGGCATTTAGCCCATTTACATTCAGGGTAACTATTGAAAGATATGAATTTAGTGCCATTGTATTGCCTGTAAGGTGACTGTTACTGTCTGTTGTCTGTGTTCCTTTCTGCTCTATGCTGCTTTTAGGCTCTCTCTTTGCTTAGAGGACCTCTTTCAATATTTCTTGGAGGGCTGGTTTCATGTTTGCAAATTCCTTTAGTTTTTGTTTGTCCTGGAAGCTTTTTATCTCTCCTATTTTCAATGACAGCCTAGCTGGATATAGTATTCTTGGCTGCATATTTATCTCGTTTAGTGCTCTGAAGATATCATGACATTCCTTTCTGGCCTGCCAGGTCTCTGTGGATAGGTCTGTTGCCAGTCTAATGTTTCCACCATTTTAGGTTACATATCTCTTCTCCCGAGCTGCTTTCAGGATTTTCTCTTTGTCTCCGAGACTCGTAAGTTTTACTATTAGATGTCGGAGTGTTGACCTATTTTTATTGATTTTGAGAGGGGTTCTCTGTGCCTCCTGGATTTTGATGCCTGTTTCCTTCCCCATATTAGGGAAGTTCTCTGCAATAATTTGCTCCAATATACCTTCTGCCCCTCTCTCTCTTTCTTCTTCTGGGATCCCAATTATTCTAATGTTGTTTCGTCTTATGGTATCGCTTATCTCTCGAATTCTGCTCTCGTGATCCAGTAGTTGTTTCTCTCTCTTTTTCTCAGCTTCTTTATTTTCCATCATTTGGTCTTCTATATCACTAATTCTCTCTACTGCCTCATTTATCCTAGCAGTTAGTGCCCCCATTTTTGATTACACCTCATTAATAGCCTTTTTGATTTCGATTTGGTTAGATTTTAGTTCTTTTGTTTCTCCAGGAAGGGTTTCTCTAATCACTTCCATGCTTTTTTCAAGCCCAGCTAGTATCTTTAAAATCATGATTCTGAACTCTAGGTCTGACATCGTACTAATGTCCGTATTGAGCAGGTCCCTGGCTGACGGTACTACCTCTTGTTCTTTTTGCTGAGGTGATTTTTTTCGTCTTGTCATTTTGTCCAGAGGAGAATAGATGAATGAGAGAACAAAATGCTAACAGGGTAACAACGTCCCCAGCAAATATACTCTATACAAATCAGAAAAGACCTGAAACCAGGGGAAAAGAAAGGGAAAGAAAGATAAAAGAAAGACAAAAAAAAAAAAGAAAAAGATAAAGATAAAAACAAACAAAATCAGAACAAAACAAAACATAATATGATCAAATATGATCAGGCTAGTGCATAGATCAGTGCCACACACTAGATTTTGGGTGTATTTTGGTCTGTTAGAAGAAAGTGCCTCCTAAAATTTTAAAGAAAGAAAGACATATATGTACACAATAAGGGTTGCTACAATGAAGAGATGGAAGATGACTGTAAAGATGAATATTTTAAAAGATTTTATAAAAGGAATTGATAAGTTGTTTGAAAAAAGAAAGAAGATTTAAAAAAAGAAAAAGAAAAAAAAAGGGAGAGAATGTGATCAGGCAGGAGACTAGAACAAAGCCATACACTAGTGATTTAGGGTATATTTTGATCTGTTAGAAGAAACTGTATCTCAAAATTTTAAAGAGAGAACAACTTATATATATATGCCACAAATAAGGGTAACTACTATGAAGGGATAGAATATGACTCTAAAAATGGAAAATAAAAAAATTTTTTTTAAAAAAGGGATTGATAAGATGTTGGTTGAAAAGGGGAAAAAGAAAAATTAAAAAAAAAAAACAGTTAAAAAAATAACTTTGGAAAACTAATGAATCATGGTAAAAAAGCCATGAATTCTATGGGCAGTATTCCCCTAGCGATGGAGTTCTCCCATTCTCCTTGATTGGTAAACTTGGTCTTGGCTTGCTGGCTATTCGTGCTGATCTTCTAGGGGAGGGGCCTGTTGCCGTGGTTCCCAAATGTCTTTGCCGGAGGCGGAATTGCCCTGCCCTTGTCTCTCAGGGCTAAGCAAGCTGTTCGGGTTTGCTCTCGGGAGCTTTGTTCCCTGCAAGCTTTCAGTACAGCTTTGGAGGATGAGAGTGAAAATGGCAGCCTCCCAATCTCTGCCCCGGAGCAGCCAAGAACTTGGGGCCCCACTCCTCAGTGCGCCCCCAGAGAAAAGCAGTCAATCACTTCCATCTCCCCGGTCTCCAGCCGCATTCTGTGCTCACCCTGCCTGTGACCGAGCGTTTCTATCTCTGGCACCTGACCCCGTGTGGAGTCTCCAAACCCAGCAGATCCCTGCGGTACGTTCCCGCACCACTCCTCCCCGGGGAGGAAGGGGAGTCTCCCCGGATCTGCCACTTGTTGGGTCCCTGCTGGAGGAGCAGTGGCCCGACTGTGCCATGGATCACGGTCTATGGCAACCCTGAGCTGAGACCCCGTGCCTCGGTTCCGTCTCTGCAGCCGGCTTCCCTGCTCCAATACCTGGGCGCTCTGCCACACTCAGCCACCCCCGGTCTTGTTGTGACCCCCAGGGTCCTGAGACCCCACTGTCCCACGAGGTTTCCACCCCCGCTTAGCCACTGGAGTGACGTACTGCAGCGGGGCCGACTTCTAAAAGTTCCGATTTTGTGCTTTGCGGCTCTGTCACTTGCCAGAAGAGGCCGAAGGAGGCCCCCTCCCCTACAGTCTATCCTCCCGATTATCACCTTGGATTCACTTCTCCGCACGTCCTACCTTCCAGAAAGTGGTCGCTTTTCTGTTCAGACAGTTGCCACTATTCTTTTCTTTGATCTCCTGTTGAGTTCGTAGGTGTTCAGAATGGTTTGATCCCTATCCAGCTGAATTCCTGGGACCAGATGAAATTTAGGTCTCCTACTCCTCCGCCGTCTTGCTCCCCACCCCCCATTTAATACATTCTTTATAGATGTCAGGCACTGGGCAACATTTTCTGTTAATTCTTATAACTATGTGAGATATGCATTATTGGATTCATTATATAGAAATGGAAGTGGAGAGAATAGTTCTATACTTTAGCTACATCAGCGGTAAGTGTTAAAAATAGAATCAGGGCCTAGAATTTTTATTAAATGTTTCTTACGTCATCTGTGAAAGTTAGAAATAATTTTTAGGGGGAGCCTGGGTGGCTCAGTTGTTAAGCATCTGCCTTCAGCTCAGGTCATGATCCCAGGGTCCTGGGATCTAGTCCCACTTCGGTCTCCTTGCTCGGCGGGAAGTCTGCTTCTCTCTCTGCCCGCAGCTCCCCCCTGCTTGTGCGCACGTGCTCTCTCTCTCTGACTAATTAATAAAATCTTAAAAAAAAAATTTATATATGGGTAACTACATTCATTTTGCATGGTCAGGATAGATGAAGCTTTACTATAGTAACAGAGAACCCCCAAATCTCAGTGGCTTAAAACCGTTTTCCCCATCCTTTCTGCTATGCAACCAGGAATAATGGGTTATGTAGCTTTTATGCCCAAACTTCAGTAGTCCCTGATGTCACCACCACTGTGTCTCTCTTTCTCTCCTCTCCCCTTTTTTGACAAATTAATATTTCTGTATGATCAGCTTGAACATTTTTTGAGCATGACAGAATATAATATGGAAACCACCATCTCCCTATTTCATTCACATTTTTGAAAAATAAAAGACTGTGTGCAAAAGCATTTTAAGTTCCTTAAAGAAAAGAATCATATCAAACTCAAGATATTACAATAACAGTGGTTCCTGTCATTTCAAATTGTATAGCTTCAATATAAAGCATCCAAATCAAAACTAAAAATAAGATTTGACCACATGAAATTTGCCAGGAGAGTCTTTATTAAAGTTTTTATTAAAGGGCAGAAGTTCAGTTTAATCTTCCATAGAATAAAGGATTGCAATCCATTACAGTGTCTAAAGAGATATTGAATTTGGTTTTGACGCATGGCAAAGTGAATTTTGGTTTTGTGTGTGGTGGAAGAGGCCACTGAGAGGATTAAAAAGACTGTCATTAGTTGTCATACTGTGTGCATAATGATCTACCATGTTCCTGAAGCCATCACTGTGATAAATTTGTAGTTTTCCTCATCTGCCAGGACTGGAAATGTGCATTGCATTTAACCACTACATTTGCATATAGAAAGTATCATTGACCTTTGAATTTCAAAGGACAAAGATTTACAAGGACACTCCTTGCAAAATAAACCATTTAATTTGGCCCCTGTGTTCTCTTGCTGTAGCAACAGGAAATGCAACATGCTGCCATTTCACACTGAGCAAAAAGAGAGGAAATACCTTCCCAAGTGGGAGATATACCAATATGATTTGGAAACCAATACAAATAAAATCTGATTTCCCTTGATTCTTATTGTAAGCCATTTATTTTGGTTCAGTAATTTTAAGTGTTAAAATAGCATATAATCATAGTGAAATGGTTCTTTAATAGAATTTCAGAAGCATGGATTTTTGTTTTTTCTTTAAACCATATATTCAGCTGGGGTATGAGGAATCCATTCTGTTGTGCCAAACTTCTCCCTTCAAAGTCAGACCTCCAGAAAGAAAAATCTGTATTTGCTCTCTTTCACAGCTGGTTGCCACTTATTCCTTAGCTGTTATCCAAGTTTACCTTAAAATTATATCATTGCACTCATTTGTTCACTCTGCTTTTGCTCATCTGTGCATCCATTGATTACTATTGCACACTTGTGTATCAGCAATGTCCTAGTTAATGGCATTGTAACTATAAAGACCAACTCTGGGGTCCCTGGCCACTTAGACTTCGTCTCTTCTAGAAGGTGAGAGGTAGGAAAGACACCAATAAACATGGAAACGATAGAGGAAGAGGCTAAATCCAGACATTATAAGTTTTATAAGGAAAATAAAGCAGGGCAATGTGATAGAATGGCTGGTTAACAGTAGGTAAAGAAGGTGCTCTGGAAATCTATTATGTTCAGAAGCAAGTGATGAGAAAGAGTTCAGAAGAGAATGACGTGCGAACTGAAGAGTAAAAACAAGACTTGGGATTGAGTACACCTTGGCTTGCTCACAAACTGGAAAGTTGCTGTCTGTGATGGCTGGCCTGGCTCTCTCTGCATCCTGATTGTATCTTCTTCCCCTAACACAGGGAGACAGACAATGCTGTGAAGTGGGTAAGAGCTCATATTCTGGAGTCTGATGGATTGGGATTGAGTCTGGATCTTGTGACTTCCTCCTCTGCAAGCCTCAGTTTCCTCATCTGTAAAATGGGATTGCATTAGAGTTCCAACAGGAAACAGTGGCGTTCCCAAATTAGGTTAATTTGAAGAAGATTATGTGCCCAAAGGCTAATTACAAAGGTGTGGGTAGGGTATAGTGGAAACATGAACTTGGACTAAGTAGCACAAGAACTGTTTCCACCTCTAGATCCCAAGGGACAAGATAGGGAGAGGCGATAGGGAGAGGTGACTGGAATCTGCAAAGAGAGAGAGCTCAAGCTATTTTTGGGAGAAGCTGTGGCCTTCTGGCCATGCATAGACACAATGAACCTAAGATGACTCCCTGGTGGAGAACCAGACTCTGACCTAGTTTCTTCCCTCCCTCCATTCTCCAACTGGTGCTTCCCCTTGGCGGAACTCAGCCAGAAGCCAGAAGACCAGAGAACCCTTAGTGTGGTCCATAGAGGTAGGTCTTTTCCAATACAGAGTAGTATGGAGAATGCCTCTGGAGGGACAAACTGAAGACAGGAGATAGTACATGAACCTACTATATCAAGTAGTCTGGAGGATATGAGACAGTACAGATAAAATGCTTAGCCTCAATTTTATTCCTTAAAATCTGAAAACGAGCATGGCATGCAAATATCTGTTAAATCCACATTGGATTAGTGATATTTTCTGTAGGTAGTTTCCGGATGTTCACAGTATTTTCTAATATCAAAAAATGCTTGGCATTGTGTTCTGAACATATTAAGTGTGTCATAAATTAGTTACAAGTACGATAACAATATAACATAACCTTTCACCATTATCTGCTTCTAAAGATTTTTCTTCTTTCATTATAATTTGCTTTGAAAAGTCTCATTCACATTAATAGATTAATGCTTTCTCCCAAAATGTACTTGGTTTTCTGAGAAGCATTTCTAGCCTACATCTTTAGCCAATGTTCCAAGCTTTTCTTTTAAACTTCCCAGTGGATCCATTTATATGATGATTTAATAGGCACTTAAAACTTGACTCATCCTCTCCCTCAACCTGCCTTTTCCCCATGTCCCTTTTAGTTTTATCAGAAAAACTACTGAATCTTCCCAATTGTTGCCATTGGTCTGCCACCCCCTAATCCAAACCAGTGGCACGGATTTCCTGACTACAGTCATCTAACTGAGCTCCCCGCATCCAGAGTGATCTTTACCAAAAAAAAAGTGTATCAGATCAGATCATTTCCTGCTTAAAACTCTTTCCTAGGTATATTTTAAGTATCTGCATTTTAAATAAACTACCTGGGGGCACCTGGATGGCTCAGTCACTTAAACGTCCATTTCTTGATTTCGGCTCAGGTCATGATCTCGGGGTTGTGAGTTGGAGTTCCATGCTGGGTGTGGAGCCTGCTTTAAGTTTCCTTCCCTCTCCCTCTGCCCCTCCTCTCTCTAAACAAACAAACAAACAAACTACCCAAATGATTCTACACATTAAGCTTTGAAAGCCACTGATATGGGAAATATTTCCTCAGCCAGCCCACTGATACTGTTACCCAACGAATGTCTACACTCTTTCTCTTCCAAGTAATTTTTCCCTCTCTTTCACTCTCTCACTCTCCCTATCTCTCTCTTTTTCTCTCCCTCTCTCCCTTCCTCCCTCCTTTCCTTCCTTCTTTTCTTTTTTCTTTTCTCTCCTCCCCTCCCCTCCCCTCCCCTCCCCTCCCCTCCCCTTCCCTTCTGTTTTAGTATAAACTATGGTGTTAAACACACCCTAGTTCAAATCTCAACTTTGTGTCTTACTGATATGAACTAATATTCTTACCCTCTCTCCATGTGAAATGTAAGAATAACATACGTAACTTATAGAGTTGATGGAAGTACTAAAAAGAAAACTATCAACATGATAACTTGAATAGTGCCTGGCATACAATAAGAGCTTAATAAGAGACGATCAACAAAGTGAAAAGACAACATGGAATGGGAAAAATATTTGTAAACCATATATCTGTTAAGGGGTTAATATCTAAAATATATGAAGAACTCATACAACTCAATAGCAAAATAACCCAATTTAAAAATGGGCAAAGGACCTGAATTGATATTTCTCCAAAGAAGATGTATAAGAGGGTGACAGGTGTATGGAAAAAAAAAAAAAAAGATGCTCAACGTTGCTAGTCATTACAGAAATGTATATTAAAACCACAGTGAGATATTATCTCATACTTATTAGAATGGATATCGTCAAAAAGTAAGAGATAACAAATCCTGGTGTGGATGGAAAAGGGAACACTTATGCGCTGTTGGTGGGATTATAAATTTGTGCAGCCACTACGGGAAAAAGTATGAAATTAGGAAACCAGTATGAAAGATCCTCAAGAAATTAAAAATAGAACCATTCTATGATCCAGCAATTCAGCTAATGGGAATATATCCAAAAGAAATGAGAACATTGAAAAAGATATCTGCAACCCCATGTCATAACAGCATCATTTCTGAGACATGAAAACAACCTGAGTGTCCATCAGTGAACAAATGGGTAAAGAAGGTATACATATCTCACAAGGTACATCATGCTGTACCAATACCATTTATTGAAGAGATTGTTTTGCATGCATTGTGTGTATGCATGTATATTTTTATATATACAAACATGCACACACATATACACACAATAAAATATTATTCAGGCATAAAAATGATGAAATTCAACCATTTGTGGCAGCATGGATGTACCTTGAAGGCATTATGCTAAGTAAAATAAGTTAGAGAAATACTATATGATCTCACTTATACATAAACTCTAAAAAGCAAAACAATCTCATAGAAGAAGAGATCAGACTTGGGGTTACCAGAGGCGGGGGGAAGGGAAATTGGGGGGAGGTGCTCAAAAGGCACAAACTTCCAGTTTCAAGACAAATAACTGCTTGGATATCCTATACAGCATGATGACTGTAGCTAACACTGTTGCATAGTATATAGAAAAGTTGTTAAGAGAGTTAGTCCTGAGAGTTCTCGTCACAAGGAGACTTTTTTTCCTTTTTTCTTTTTATTGTATTTGTATAAAATGGATGATAGCTAAATCCATTTCCATGTCACAGTATATGTAAATCAAACCATCATGCTGTACACCTTAAACTTGTACAGTGACATATTTCAATTATTTCTCAACAAAACTTCAACAAAAATTAGATGTGTATATATATATATTATATATGTATATAATATATATATCAGAACTTAAAAAAATGTATGCCATATAATGCAACAAATGCTATTTTTAGGAATTCAACTGAAGGAAATCATCAGACATACAAACTGCAGTGTTATTTATAACAGATAAAGAGAATGGATACAGTCTAAATTTCCATGAACAATTGAATTGTTACATAGTAATTCCTTTATTTAGAACACTTTTATCAAGTGCCTAAGATATACCCAGCACTACATACATGCTGGTAAGCAAAACAATCAGAGGATGGGCTTTTGGGATGCTCTTAAAAATCTTGACTTCAAAGAATAATTAAAGATACAAGAGATGTTAATGTTTATAATGTTAAGAGAATAAAACATAGAACACAAATTCCCTGTGTAGCTATTATCTGATTCCAACCTTTTTTCCTTTTAAAAATATACATGCATAGGGAAAAAATTGGAAATAGTGTAAAATATTAACATTAACTATTTTTCAGTTTTAATATAAACTTTGCTACATTTGTTTCTTTGCAAACGTATACCAATTTGTAATGAGAAAATAAGAAATGCTCTCAAAAGCATGTTAGTAGATCCAGGAAAGAAGGCAGGTAGATCACAGAAGAAAGAGACTTGGTATTTTGAAGCAGGTAGGGCCTCACCTTTCCCCACTGTCCTCACTGCCTTAGCGCACAACAGTCCCAACTGTTAGACATGAGGGACTTGCTGGGATAATTGAACATCCGGTCTTACGTGATCCTCGAAATTTCATGAAGCCATGTGTTGATGTTCACACAAGCATCCCTTGTATACCTACGTGTAGAAGAAGGTTCTCAAATTTTAAGATACAAAAGACTGATATAGCAAACCTGTCAAAAACTCAGACCTACTACCCCACCCCAGCAGTACATCTGGAAAGAAACCTTAAAAATCTGCATTTTTAAAAACACTTCCAGATGCTTCTTTTGTCAGTGGTTTGACCACATAATGACAATCTTTTCAGGTGTCATCGTCATGCCTTCCCAGTGCTTCCTGTGGAAGGTTAAGTGATTACCTGGGGCGGGGGTCGGATCATAGAATGCTGCGTGAGCTGGGGCAGAGGTATGCAGGTCTGGGCGGTGAGAGGGAAGATTCTAAATGTAAGCATGAGAGTGGGAAGAACATGATGCTCTGGGGGAATAGGGTCAGCCTGTGTAGGAGACAGGGCTAGAAGGCCAGATTGTCCATGGATCTGAATGCTACACTAAGGGGGTTGTACTATTTCTGTAGCCAATGGTAGTCATTGAAGATTTTAGAGCAAGAAAGTAAAATGAAGTTTTATGTGCATTTTAACAAGGAGATGAGCATGCAAATGAATGACACAGGCTTTAGAGCCCCAAAGGCCTGGATTTGGGCCCAACTCTGTCATTTATTTGGAATTGATTAGGGGACAAGTTAATAAACTTTTCTGTTGCAGTTTCCTTATCTCTAAAGTAGGCTTAATACAGACGTATGGAGTCACTCTGAAAAGTCTCTATTTATATATAAATTCAGAACCAGGCATCTAGTAAACAGGCAGTAAATGGTGCTTGAGAGAACTTACCATCAGAATGGTGAAACACAGGTTAAGATGAAAAGATGGGAATCAGGGAGAGCAAAAGAAGAGAGCCTATAATCACCTTGCAGTATGATTTAGGTCCTTTTGCTTATGTTTTGGTGGTATCTTCTCTCAAAGATGGCAAGCCTCTTATAGTAAAAATAGGTCTACAGAATGAACCAATCACTGCAGTGCAATAATGTTTCTGAAAATGGGGTTCTCCAGGGGCTCCTGGGTGGCTCAGTCGGTTAAGCATCTGCCTTTGGCTCAGGTCATGATCCCAGGGTCCTGGGATGGAGCCCCACGTATGACTCCCTGCTCAGTGTGGAGTCTGCGCCTCCCTCCCTCCCTCCTTCCCCACTAGTGCACATGCTCTCTCTCTCTCTTACTCTCTCTCAAATAAATAAATAAAATCTTTTAAAAATGGGGTTCTCCAGTCCTCCTGATCTCTGCCTTTGTGGTCACTGTAACAACTGCTGCAGATGGTTCAGGGATTTGGGGGAGGCCAATAAACACACTTTTTCACAAACACATAAAAGCCTTATTGTGTTTGCCACAGAATTCCCAATAGGGTTTTGTATGTTCAACCAAGAGTGATGGTCAGTTCATCTTAACTAACATGTAGTTAACCGTTAAATTTGCATTTGTATTTTTATTGAGTATATTATATTCCTATACAACAAAAATGTTCAAGTCACAAAAATGATTGGTGCACAAAAGTGTTTATTGAATTGGAACATAAATAATACAACTCAGAAAGGATCACAAATATAAATAGTGACTGGGACTCTAGTGCCCATCTATAACATGAAGGGGTATTCCACGAGTATCTTAAAGATTGCATGTAGTTGGACTGCAAGCTATATAAACCTTCATTAGAACTTTATCCAGTATTGGAATAAAGCCATAGAACTGTTCACACTACCTTTAAAAAAAAAAAAAAAAGAGTGATCTCTCTGTTTTTCTGAACAAGCTCAAAATAATGCTTTTCAATGCAAAATTGATGACTTTTGTTGTCAGTAGTGGAAAACAGACTAGAACTACAGAAGCATCTTTCAAGGTTGCATTCATCTTGCCAAAACACAGGTACAAGTCACACTAGTGCCAAGAAGCTAATAAAAGCAGCTGCCATGTTAATGACAAATAGCACGATCACAGGGAAAGCAAAATGAGCTATTGGTAAAATTCCTTTATCAAAGAACACTGATGGATGTTGCAAAATATCAATGGCATACATTGCGGAAGAGCAATTACACTCTTGTGCATCTGCTGGTAGATATTTCATTTAGACTTGGGTGACGTTACTGATGGAGGGAGTATGAATTAGTTGCTCTTGGAATAAGTGCAGTACAAAAATGAAAGAGAAATGTTTGACAAGTCTTATTCTGTTTATCCAGGCTATAAGAGAAGAGATGTGTCTTTTGGTTTACAATTCTTTTCTGTGATCTATGAGGCAGACTAGAAAACGTGCACTGGGCTCAATCCTGTTGGAGTCCAACAACCCATATGTAGCAAGAATGACTTTTGCTTTGCAAAGAAAAGGATTTGCACCTTAATGCCAATCCATAAGATGTTTTATTTGTCAAGAAAATTTGGTGGTTAACACTTCTGACTTTGATTCGAATTAAAAAACAAAAGGAGCACAAATGATGACATAAATTGAGAAAATGAATATAAGATTATGCTTTTCTACCCTGAGGTATGTTTGCTTTCAAGAAAAAGTTGATCAGAGAGCAATTTTGAAATTAGAGATAATATAAAAACATTCTTTGTTGATACTACTACTAATAGTTTAGACCAAGATATTTTTTTAAATTTTTTTATTGTTATGTTAATCACCATATATTACATCATTTGTTTTGGTGTAGTGTTCCATGATTCATTGTTTGTTCATAACACCCAGTGCTCCACGCAGAACGTGCCCTCCTTAATACCCATCACCAGACGAACCCATCCCCCTACTCTCCTCCCCTCTAGAACCCTCAGTTTGTTTTTCAGAGTCCATCATCTCTCCTGGTTCGTCTCCCCCTCTGACTTGCTCCCCTTCATTATTCCTCTCCTGCTATCTTCTTCTTTTTCTTTTTCCTTAAAATATGTTGCGTTATTTGTTTCAGAAGTACAGATCTGTGATTCAACAGTCTTGCACAATTCACAGCGCTCACCGTAGCACATACCCTCCCCAATGTCTATCACCCAGCCACCCCATCCCTCCCACCCCCGACCACTC